>NC_046985.1:16002749-16302749 GCF_009769545.1 Cyclopterus lumpus
CGCGGGTTCGATTCCTGGTCGGAGCGGTCCTTCTGTGTGGAGTTTGCATGTTCTCCCCGTGGCAGCGTGGGTTCTCTCCGGGCTCTCCGGCTTCCTCCCACAGTCCAAAGACATGCTGCAGGTTAATTGATCTCTAAATGTCCCATGGGTGTGAATGTGAGAGTGAATGGTTGTATGTCCCTACATGTGCCCTCGATGGACTGGCGGCCTGTCCGGGGTGTCCCCTGCCTTCGCCCTATGTCAGCTGGGATAGGCTCCAGCGCCCCCGCGACCCTAATGAGGATAAGCGGTATTGAAAATGGATGGATGGATGGATGGATGGATGGATGGATGGATGGATGTATATATATATATATATATATATATATATATATATATATATATATATATATATATATATATATAGTAATTGTCCGTTTACAATGTAATACAGAAATATTGGTACATGTGGAAACAATGATAAAATGCAAAAGAAAACAATGAGAAACAATAGACATTTTACTGATGTTCAATTCAATTCATCCATCCATCCATCCATTTTCAATACCGCTTATCCTCATTAGGGTCGCGGGGCTCAATTCAATTCAATTCAGTTTAATTTGTATAGCCCAATATCACAAATTACAAATTTGCCTCAGAGGGCTTTACAATCTGTACACATACGGCATCCCTGTCCCAGGACCTCACATCGGATCAGGAAAAACTCCCCAAAAATAACCTTTCACAAGGAAAAAAAGGGAAGAAACCTTCAGGAGAGCAACAGAGGAGGATCCCTCTACCCGGAGACACTGGCAGAAACATGGTGGATGCCAATTCATACTATACAGTGCGTGGTGCAGAAATTGTTTATTAAAATAGATATGAATCCCCATCGGTTCTGTTTTGTTGTGTAATCATAAGGAGATGTTCATCTGATATTCATAATACATATAGCCCACTGAGCGGAAGTGCCAACAAACCTCATACCGGATATGGCCGAGGCGTCTTCTCAACAAGACACAAAGTATCTCTGCTGCGAGCTGTCAACGGGGACGCAAGTTACTCAGGGACGTGGTTCTTAAAAACAGACTTGTCGGAGCCATTTATCGACAGTAACACTACTCACTGTTCAAGGAAAATGGAAGACGACACACTAACGACGCTGAAAATACTGATAATAGGAGAAAGCGGTGTTGGAAAGTCCAGGTAAGCCGAAACGTTAACTAGCTAGTTATCTCCCAAGAATGGAGGTCGTGGCTCACTGCTAACGTTGGAAAGCTAGCGTCAGCTCAGCAGTCAACCACATATTGCGTCATCTTAATATTCCTATTACGTAGACTCGGCTGTGGTTGTCCTCTTCTTTAATCATAATAGTAAAACACCTCTAGCTATAAGGCTTATGGTATGCTAGCTGCCCAGCTAACCCAGCTAGCTGACAGTAGTTAGCTGTGTGTGACATCATCGTCGTTCACGTCCCATGTGTGTGAAGATGTTGCAATCCAGGACCACCTTTCAGCCTTGTCGTCGTGGCGGTACGGTTACCTCAGTCTGTGTCGTGACGTAACGTGACGGGCAGTGAGGGTCAGGTGTGTTGTGGGTGATTGTGATGCCATGTGAGAACCTTCCCCTGTATCTAATCTTAACTTTCTGTAGCGCGAGCTTCTCCAGGATGAGGTGGTTCAACGGGCAATGTTTACCTTGAATAGGAGACTGCCATTCAAGAGGTCGTGTTTGAGGGAAACTCGGCCTCAGAACTAGAATGCTGTGTACTTTATACCACACAGTTGATTTCTGCCAGGTGGTAATCAAGAGGTCCTTGTTGGGAACCACAAATTAGCCTAATATTCCAAGCGGACTAGTGTTTTTTAGTTTTTGTTTCTTCCCAACATTTTCCTGGCAGATTCTGTTGTGTGGAATGCCAGCAGAGAGCGTGGTCATGTATGCTGCTCTCCAGGACTGTGGTCCAGACTGACACAGAAGAATCCTGATAGCCAGCCCGAGCCATCAACTATCACATTGCACAACTATGGCATTGAGTACAGCGTGCCTTCCGCTGTCATGTAACGAGTTGCCCGAAGCAATGTTGAAAGTCTCTTTGACCTCATCTCTCAGGTCGGGCTGATGACCACGCCTCGGGTTCTTGAAAACACACCGTTACGTGAACCACAAAAGGTTGTCGTGCTTTTTGTGTGTGTGATCACAAATGGATCAGATATAAAGTGATTTTGAGAATAGCTGTGATTTTGGATCAGCAAAGTGTTAGCCCATACATAATCTCAAATGTGTGCCTGCTTTATTCACTTTTTTTGGATAGGATTTTTTTTTACTGTAACACTTGATTGTAAATTTAATCTTGGGTCCATGCCTGAAAATATACATATGTATTCTTCTCCCTTCTCCTCACATTCTCCTATTGGAGAGAATGTGAGGAGAAGGTAAGATCTATATCTTACAGCTCTGTAGTGACTGAGCACAGAAGAGGGACTACATTTATGCCAGCACCATAACATAGACCTGGGTTTGCTTATATTTCCTTAAAACACAAGAGTTTTTTGGGCAGCTGTACTGTACGTTGCCTGCTGGGGCATAATTGAGGCCAAGAGTGTTCATTTCCAGAATGTAATTTTGTATTATTAAATTGGCTCTTGCTTAATAAAATAAACAAATGCAGACTATGAATAGTTTCAGATGCCATTTCAATTATCCAGAGCCTTGAGCTAAGCAGGTACACGGACCGTACTAAGTTTTGAACGGCATACAGGTATTTTAACTTGTCTCACTGCAATCTGTAGAAGCCCTTAAATGACCAGGGAGATCGTCTGCTTGGCAAGGAACACACGTTTCTTTTCACCTGAACAACTGACCTACGCAAACACATTTCTAACTTGGCTGTCTCCAAGCATAGCTCATCGGCTGCATCCCTCCTAACAGCCCTTGAGGAAAAATAAGATAATTATGCTTGGTTCAAGTGAAAGGAGTCTACTTATCCCCATTATCAGCACAGCGATTAAGGCCTTTGCACTGGATTAGTCATAGTTACGTGACCTCTGTCCACCTGAGTGCATCTAATGGTGATATCATCTGGGGCATGTATGCGTAATGCAAGTTAAGCACAAAGGGATCAATAGAAAGAGATGCAGATACAGAATTCGATATGCTTGGTGCCGAAAGACGGGTTATGTGAACAAAGCAAATGGAATTCCATTTGGATTCCAGACCAAAAGCTCACGCAATCCGTGGAATAGAATTACGGAAAAATATGCCTGTCTGCCGTGTTTGTCAGTGATTCATAATGAGTTTTAATTGAATTATTCTTCTCTTTCCCGTCAACAGCCTCCTCTTGAGATTCACAGATGACACATTTGACCCAGAGCAAGCAGCAACAATAGGTGGGTAACCCATGAGTTCAGTTTATAAAATAATCAAATAAAAGTAAGATTTGTTGGTAACTGCCAGACCGTTATGACGGCAGTCAATATGAGCAATATACTTAATGGTACACACTCAGACCTAAGGGAGTAAAATACAAACAAGGATGTTAAAATGAGATTACTCATGAATGGCGATACAAAATAAGTAGTGCATCAGCTCATATTTAACATATAAGCTCATTGATTAATATCGTTAATCATTATAGAAGAATATGACAAACTGAATCCATTGTAAGGACTGATGTAAATTCACCCAATATGTAGAAATGCGTATAAACACTTTATTAAGAACCCTGGTAAAATATAACTTAAACCATTACTAAATCTGAGCCATGACTTCTAATGTTACAACGATAATGTTCAGTTTTGGTTGACACTTTCAGAGAGATATTCATTTCACTAAATGTTTATTATTGAGGTTGTAGTTCACAGTGATGTTGAACTACACTACACTATATTGAGGTTTTCTAATGTTTTGCCCACCCCATTCACAAACAATGGGGGAGTCGTATGAGAAACACATTTCAATATAATGCACTCTAGCACAACACCACCACTAATTATGAATTCAATAATAAAACACAGTTAAATTGATACCTGAAAGTTAAAAAAAATATATAGTGAACAAATATTAACAACTGGTAATTATAAGCTTCATAAAGGTAGAATATGTGGCTCAGGTATGTACCCAATAAAGTGACCATGGAGTGTACATTAATACAAGATAAATATTTAACATAGTACATTGTTCATGTAGGAGGCCCGGCTGAGGCTGCTGACAGATACTTTACATCTTACTGAACAATCCACAAAATGACAGAACCCTTGTTGTCTGCTCCAGGACCAGAACTATCCCACCATGCTTGCATTTTGTGTCTATTACACACCCGGTATTTATTGCATTACATTTTTATTCTGGAATCATAGTCGAGCTGGCCAAGTTTCCAAATTTGGCCTGTCGGGAGATCTGCTGTCTGAGCACTTGGTGAGTTGGAAGTAGCACACTACCTCACAGCCAGTCAATGAGGTGTTTAGAAAACATTCCTGCAGCAGACGTGTCTATCCATCTTATCCAGATACATTTTGAACATAATGTTACATTATTTGGTAATTAAGTTTCAGGTTTTTCCATACTCTGGTGGATCTGCCAATTTATATTATCTTCTTTCAACGGTGTAAGTCATTGGCTGGACCAAGGACACACCTGCTATATTTGCAAGTGGCCATGAGGCTGTAACTACCTTAAAGGGTTTATGTCTGTTGGAGCGTTCAACAACTCAAGATTTATAATCGTCCTGATGAGTTTGAATGTAGAATTTCTGTACACTAACTAATGTGTTTTTTGTGAAGAGCTTGTTGCTCACAATGATGTCTTTGTTCAAGCCACTAAAAGCACAGATTCCAGAAAAGGTTGGAACGGTTAAAACCCTTTTTTCCCCCTCCCTCTCTTCAAGGTCAAGGCCTGGATCTCTGCTTTTTTACTTGGCCAGCTGGGAATCTTTGCCAGACAGATGTATTTATTGGAGTTAAGCCTCCCCTCATTGACTCAAGTTCCCCCATTCAAACAGAATGGCGTCATTAATGTATTTTGCGTCATTGCCACCCATAGCAGTTCAACTGGGGTTGTATCTCTCCCTGTGACAATGGCTTTCTCAGTGCATTGTCACATTAACACACAGTGCATTGACCCTAAAGGTATTTAATAGGCAAGAGTCGTCTTTCGGTCTCGATGAGGTGACAGGTGATTGTCAAGACAGTCGAGCAGGCCTGCTGCCGTGGCGCTTTCCGTTGATAAATGTGTCACCTAGTTACTTCTGGGGACAGCCATTACACAAAGTGATGGAGAGACAATATAGGGTGACGCTCTTCAGTGTATCACACAATGAAGGGCCTGTTCTGGTCCAACATGAACGCGTTGGACCCGCTGAGATCAGGCACCAACTTTTAACTTGAAAGTGTGTGTGTGTGTGTGTGTGTGTGTGTGTGTGTGTGTGTGTGTGTGTGTGTGTGTGTGTGTGTGTGTGTGTGTGTGTGTGTGTGTGTGTGTGTGTGTGTGTGTGTGTGTGTGTGTGTGTGTGTGTGTGTGTGTGTGTGTGTGTGTGTGTGTGTGTGTGTGTGTGTGTGTGTGTGTGGCACGCATCACATCATATATCCTCGGCCTGTCTCCGTGTCCACTCTTTTTCCTCCTGTGTTTTGGCTCCGAGCTGAAGTCCCATCCCTAGTCCCAGATGTAAAAACAAGCCCAACATTTCCCTGGTAAATCCGTCAGTGGATGCTAAAACTCGGGCAGATATGTCATCCAGACACGGCACACTCTGTTTGCCGAGACACTGCACAAAGGCAATAGAGGAGATTTACTTGTTGAGGGGATGGGGCGTGGGGGACAACATTATAATTTTCATGTAAATGTCCATTCCTTTGGGACCTGGTGGGATGTTTAGAGGTGAATCATGGCTCTCTGAGCAATTTCACAGGTGGTGGATTTATTTATTTTCGTATTATTCTTTTTAAAATACAGACCTGTATTAGTTTAAAAGTAGGACATTAAACCACACGCCGTCCCCTTTCTGGTGGATATGAATACACAGTCACGCCATGATTTAAATACAGTGCATGGGATGGGCATTATGCCCGTCTGACAGGCTGGGGTTAGCAGAAGTTCAGAGACAATGTGTGGTATACATATGACAATTCATCATTGATAAGTATAGCCTGTTGCAGTGATATACTATTCTTGGCAGTAATTGGCCGAATCTGTAGGAGTCCCCATCGTGGGACTGAAGCAGGATGAGGTCATCGTGACCGCGTAAGTGATCGACCTGCCTCTCATTGTCTAGGTGTCGACTTCAAAGTGAAGACCATCACCGTGGACGGAAACAAGGCAAAGCTGGCAATATGGGTAAGTGGCAAAACTCTGTTCACCGTTTGTGAAGTCAGCGGCATTCATTACAGAACTGTCTGTCAAGTCAGAGCTCCACGTCTCCCAGTCTGCCTGTTTCCCTAAATGCCCAGGAGATGGCGCTTACGCAACACCGTTTCTGCCTATATGCCCCTGGCGGGACACAGAGGCGTCATCCTTGTTGTTTATGTCCGTCTGCCCCCTGGTTTCCCCTTCTGTGTGAGCCACCAGTTATTCCTCCCTCCCGTGACTGTCCCGTGCTGAGTGCTGAGCTGGTTGTCTTTTGCAGGACACTGCAGGACAGGAGCGCTTCCGAACCCTGACGCCTAGTTACTATCGCGGTGCCCAGGGAGTCATCTTGGGTAAGCGTGTGTGTGTGTTTTATCGTGTGACGCACACTCTTGCGTTTTTCTCTGGAAGTTAGTTTATACCCTTAAATCAGACTCCTTGTATGAACAAGGATGTACACCATGTATATGAACACACGCACACAGGAACCAAGTTAAACAGACGTCCTCTGCAGCCTTGGGTTTTTGACCACTCTAATGATGTATAGAAACACAAGGCGTCTTGCTATATAACTGGGATTATGAGAGCACCCCATGTGCTCTCATAATCCCAGTTTTCAGTCCCTTTTTGGTTGATCAACCATGTGTTTTTAGTCGATACCGTTGGTTACTCTATTTATCTTAATAAATGGTTTGATTTCTTTTGTTGTCAAAAAAAATTTAAATAACCCAGGACTAGTTGAAGTAAAGTGTTATCAGGGATGTGCTTTTCATAAAGAAATTAATAAAAAAACAATCAAATATGTAGGACTAGAGCGAACCCTAACCCTCATGATTCGATCAGTGGGGATGATTCCCCCGGTCCGCAGCAGCGCAGCACATAGAGCACTTAGTGCAAGACCCCTGAATATTAACTAATTATCAATTTTGAATTCCAACACATCTTCTGAGTTTGAGTTAAAGTTATGCGTCTATACAAGCCAATAAGATGTGTAGCTTTTTAAAAGTAATTAGAAATATATGTTTGCATTTTATAAATGTTTTTATATTTAAAACACAGAATTGTATAATACATTGTCATATTCATGTAATGTGTTTATGTAACTTTGTAAATGCTGTTCATTCTGTACACATGACATCTATTGCATCTGTCCATCCGGGGAGAGGGATCCTCCTCTGTTGCTCTCCTGAAGGTTTCTTCCCTTTTTTCCCTGTGAAAGGTTATTTTTGGGGAGTTTTTCGTGATTCGATGTGAGGTCCTGGGACAGGGATGTCGTATGTGTACAGATTGTAAAGCCCTCTGAGGCAAATTTGTAATTTGTGATATATACAAAATAAACTGAATTGAATTGAATAGAATGTAATATGGCACAAATTGTGCTCAATTTTGACTGAGCACATGCATGCAAAACAAGTGTTGATAAAAAAAAAAGAAAAGGTATTTCTTATCCCATTACTCGATGGAATAATTGGTAGAAAACTTGAGCTAAAAAAATATGAATAGCTGCAGTCCTACAATATGTTTTTAATTTCAAGGCCTGTAAGACTGAATCACCGCCGTGTGTGTGTGTGTGTGTGTGTACATTCAAATGTTGCTTATTCATATCATTGTTCATGCATGATTATGATGTTGCAAAAGTGTCCTGTATGTGATGGGTTCAGAAACGGTGCCTGTCCCCTCAGTCTTGCGGTCCTCTAGAAAACGCTCGATGCCCGTACCTATCTGCCTTCATTCTGACCGTGTGTTTTTCACTTGGTTTTGCACAGTGTACGATGTCACACGCCGGGAGACCTTTACCAAGCTTGACAACTGGCTCAATGAGCTGGAGACGTACTGCACGCGGAACGACCTCGTCAAAATGCTTGTGGGAAATAAAATTGATAAGGTGAGTGTAGATGTGGTTCTGCATCAAACTAGTATGTGTGTAACTACTAAGGTCGACATGGTGGTTGGATTAGAGAGGAGCAGCACATTAGGATTTTTTAAATCAACATCTACCGTTTACTTTGGCTTGAGCTTTAATGAGCAAAAAAATTCAGTTAATATTCACCCTTTTGACATATTTTGAAAATATTTTTTCTGTATATGCAAAGAACAGAATATACAGTTACTGTATATAGACATATTCCACAGCACAGTAAAAATAAATTGCCAAAAATTAGTAAAATCTGCTCACCGCAAGTTGACAAATTACAGAACTAAATAACCATGGCAGACCCAGTTTCATATTTTTGGCAGCTGGTCCTTTACCAGGACACCAGAGTCAGTCAATGGGGATACAAATGGCCACTAAGTAGAGCATTATGAATTTATTGTGTCCTGTTCTTTGTCCATGAAAATCGCTTTTCCTCTCTGCCCTGTGACGACCACAGTAGCTGACAGCTGCGCCCGGCAGACCTCAAATAAGCCATTACCTCTCTTTTTGTTTTAGGAAAACCACGAGCTAGACAGGGCCGAAGGGCTGAAGTTTGCAAGAAAACATTCCACGCTTTTTATAGGTAAGTCGGGAGGATTCCCTCCTCTACAAAGACCTGCTGGGCATGAGCTACAGCGGAGACTGCCACACAGGGGAAACTGCCTTTGAAATAACCATCATACTTGTTGAGAAATGTTCTATTAATAAAACAGTATATCAGTTTCCACACGCGCTCTTCTTTTTTTTTTTAATTTGATTACTTTTAAGAGTAGCAGTGACTTGCACTTGCAAGTTTAAACACCCAGTTTCAATCTTCAAATTTTTGATTTCAGAAATGTTTTGTGAAAAATGGAAATATTTCACTCTGACCTTTTTCAAAGTTCTCTTGAGTCATTTCACAATATATTAATTTGGATTTGGCTTTCTTAAATAAGATTGATTTCTCCATGATAATGTTTCTGGATATCGTCATGTTGTGGAGCAGGTGTTGACTATATCCCCTAATAACCTCCAAGGGTTCACCATTAATGTCTGGGTTTGTCAGTTATTGTTAAGACATTTTCCACCCCCTCCGCTCTGGGAGCCCGAGCACATGATGACATCAAGATGCAGACAACGAACCTGTGTCTCATCTTCTTTTCCGCATTTTCTTCTAATTCACTCTAATTTTTTTGCCTTTTGTCTTTTTACCTCTTTCTCCTCTCCGCCTTATATGTCCCCTTCTCTCTCTCTCCCTACTTTCTCCCTCCCCAGAGGCGAGCGCAAAGACCAGGGACGGTGTTCAGTGTGCGTTTGAGGAGCTGGTGGAGAAGATCATCCAGACTCCTGGCTTATGGCAGAGCGAGACACACGGCCGAGGGATCCAGCTCACCGACGAGGACGCGGGAAGCGGGAGCTGCGGTGGCTACTGCTCCCTGGTCTAGACAACACACACACACACACACACACACACACACACACACACGTTCAAAACATACATGTATTCACAAACAGTGCCACACAAGCATTACACACTCGAGAGAACAGCCCCTCCCTCTCCCACTGTGTGCTGTCCTTAACTGGGCTCCCTCCTCAGACATGTAGGCAGTGGAGGGTTGACCGTCCACACACACACACACAGACAGACACATGCACACTCACTCACACTACCTGTGTTCACACAGACATTTTTTTTGCACACTTACAACAACGCTGCGCTTAAATGCCAATGCAGCTCCGCCTTCCTCTAAATGGGATTTGAGTGAGTTTTCCTCTGTTTTGAGTTCCAGTTTCAGGGCCCCCTTGGTCAAAATGTTAAACGTTCTCAGGTCATACAGATAAAGGGAGTCCCAAAGTACAAACCAAAGCGTGTCGGGCACATGGCTAAGTATGATACCGAGAATGGGGGGAAAGCAGTTTTGACCAAGGGGTTCTCTCTCGTCTCCAGCATGCTTATTGTTCTCGGAGCACCTTGCCTTAGTCAGCACATCTGTATCGACGTATGGCAGACTTTTCTCCGTCTTTCGACTTTCTTGTTGCCGCCCCCCCCCCCCCCAGACTCTATGAACATCATGCTGCTTTTGGAGAAGCTTATCAAGCCAAGCTGTCTTGTATCATGTGTCTCTGTTGTCCATACAACTGCCTCATTTCTTCAGAGTATGATAGAGTTACCAACTGTCTGGAATGACGTTTCACTACTTTTATTGACTTGGGCTTCAAACTTTTCTGTGTGTTATTGAAGAGTGCATAAATCAGAGAGATTGGCACTAGCAAGCTTTCCACTGGGTGCCGAAGAGGGAACCTCTTAAAATTGCACGCCTTTTGTAGTAACGAGTCGCTTTAATGGAGTGCGACCTACTGGCACTCCCTCACTCAGACAGATAATATCAGTAATAACACTCGCACTACTATGGTTCTTCATAAAGATCCTTTTGACTGGACAGAGACAAAGGAAAAGTGTTCAATATTAGACAGTGCAGTGAGTCATGAGGGTGTTTCCACTGAGTTTTGGAAAATCAAAGCAAAAGCCGTGCGCTCCACACTGCTAATGGATTTCACAGTACTCCTATCTCTGTATTTCTATCCGAGAAGCAGTTATATATGTACTGTACCCCTGACCTCTGACCGTGTTTCTAGTATTTGAGTGCTGGTGTGTGTTCTGGGAAATGTAGTTCGGACAGCCTGCTCTCGTGACAGGGATGCTGAAAACGACATGGATTCAAGCATGTCTTATTACACATTTTAATTTTTTATTCTTTTTAAATCTCTCTTTAATTGCATGGGAAACTCTGCGTGCCATTTATTTGTGTTTGTTTGTCCGGGAATGGCCTTCAGAGGCAATTCACTCTTAACACGTTAACTTATACTTAAACTGAAAATAAAACATTGCGTACCGTTTGAATTTAATGGTATAATTAAACAAAAAGGAGGTAGCTTTCTTTCTTTTTTTTAATCTTCAGAAATATGTATAAACATGTGTACCTTGTAAATTGTGTGTATTTTAGGGATTTGGTGGGAGAATTCCTGTATGAATTGTAAAGCTGAATGTAAACATATTTCACTACAAACCGCCCTATGTATTAAACTAAATAAAATTCTTTTTTTAAGCAAATTCAAGTGACTCCGAGCGGCAACATCTGTAACTCATAGAGCCAGGTTGTATAATGATGAAAACCGCTCTCATGTCCGAGTATTCGGTAGAGATGACTAATAACTCCGTCATGGTTGCCATGTTGGAAATGTCACTGCTAGGTGATGGGTTCTTCACTCCGCGCCCTTCACATTCCTCTGTCCCCAGAATAAAGACGTGTTTAAACAGTGTCCGAGGAACCCTCGGACCCGAGACGTGTGATCTATATAAATCATCTTTTTGGCAGACTGCTCGGGAAACACCACCACAGCCATAACTCACTCTACCAGTGCTTTAACTGGGATGTGCATAATTCCTGGGCGATTATGAAAGGGTCGGGGCTGGCAGCGAGAGCGAGGTCTCTTCCCTTTTAGCGTATCCCTCATCTCCTGCCGCAGCCTGGAAATATGTCTCAGTCAAACAACAACGGAGGCATACGGTGTAATAATGCCTTTATGTGGTCCAACCATGTGCTGATCTGTAGCGCTGCTGTTTCCTCATGCTTACACTGGAAAAACATCAGCAACTCAAGGGGCTGAGCTGACAGATTCTATATTTTCTGGGAATAATTTACAAAGTCGGGTCGATTCGCATTCCTTTAAGAGCCACATCATGAGAAGGATCACTTCCCTTTGAAAGCTGAACAGTGCCTTTTTAATTTGGTGTACTGGAAATGTCATTTAGTGCAGAATTTAACTAAATTAATAAATAACTATCTAAATGGGGCAGCAACTAAATTATTCTCTCAGTTCATTTGAATTTGTTTTGTTACCCCAGAACCGTATTAATTCACAACCATACGCAACGGAGACAAAAAGGACATCCTCACATTTGAGAAACTAGATGTTTTTGTTTGATACATTTATTTCAGTGACTGTAAAAACTAACATGTCAACAATGACAATGCTGACATGCTGCTTTTTAGAATATACAGCATAATATACACCTAAGTTTCACATTTTACCATGCAAACATTTTATTAGAGGCTTATGAAACCGTCAATTGTTTTGCAGGAATTTTGTCATAAACCAGAGTGCTGGACAAATTAATATTTTGACTTGTTATATCACTACATGATAGTCACCTAACTTATTGCAATTTGTCCCGTGGGGGACATGAATGTCTGAACCCATTTAATGACAATCCATGTTAAGATATTTCTATCTGGACCAAAGTGGTGGACAACAAACAGAACCTAATGAGAAGAATTGTCCTCCTTTTGGTTGACCTGGTCACCCACAGACCTATGCCATCACTGGCAATGGGTCAAAAGTAGAAGTGTCTAAACTGTGGTGTCATAGAATACCAATGGTGGCACAGAAACAACAACAACAGCAAAGCAAAAATGCTTTAACAAGATAACTGAAATGAAACTAAATTAGCAATTTTCAGCCTGTATATCACTCCTCCTCAAACCAAACATAGATCCAACTCTTCCATCTAGTTACGGTCCCATTTCACTCCTCAATGTAGATATTAAAATCATCACTAAGGCACTAGCTCACAGATTAGTAAATGTCTCTCCATCCATAATTCATCCAAATCAAATCAACAACACTAACACACGCAGACTGTTTAATTTAATCAATTACTCATCATTAGAACAAGCCGGAACCATTATACCCTCCTTAGATGCAAAAAAAGCCTTTGACAAAGTAAACTGGACATTTCTCACAAGCACATTACAAAGATTTGGCTTTGGGGAATCATTTATTAACTGGGTTAAAATGATGTACTCTGCACCTACAGCCACTGTCATCACCAATGGACAAATAAATTCACACTGCACAGGGGGACTAGGCCAGGATGCCCACGTTCTCCCTCACTTTTCACCATTTTCATTGAACCATTAGCTGCAACCATTTGTCAGAACACCTATATAAAAAGTATTCCAAACACTTAATACCCATCACAAGATTAGCCTCTATGCAGATCATATATTGCTCTTCCTCCAAAACCCCTACTCATCATTACAAGAAACTTTTAAAGTTATTGAATCATTCTCTAATATCTCCGACTACTCCATTAACTGGACCAAATCATCCATCCTTCCATTAGATGGTAACAGTTGGGATGGGGCAGCTCATACACCACCTATCTCTTTTTGTACCGGTGTCATCACATATTTGGGAATAAATACTTCCCCCAGGCTGTCAGACCTGTTCACACTCAACTTCTCTCCACTACTTAAAACAATAACTGATGACCTTCTCCGCTGAATGGACCTACCACTATCACTCATGGGCAGAATAGCTACAGTTAAAATTACAATACTTCCTAAAATAAATGACCTATTCACAATGTTACCTTCTCAACCACCCACTCCTGCTTCAAATCTCTTGACTCAATCATCACTCATCTACTCAGTTAGACACCAATAATTAAACTGGCCACTCTACAAAAAACAAAAACACAAGGAGGACTTTAAGCCCCACATTTCTTCCACTACTCACTTGCAAATCAACATCAAATACATTCTTAAATGGATACACCACAAACAATCAGATAACACATGGTTAGATATAGAACATATTGTTTGTAAGGACATTCAGATTTCAGACCTACTATTTCTCAGTCAATCTATCAAATGCCATCCTTGTTCCAAAACACTAACAATAGCAGAAACTCTGACAGCCTGGTGGAAATTCCACACAATCACAAAAAAACATTGTTGCACCTTCAAATGTCCTGACTTTCTAAGCAACAAAAAACCTCTAAATCTCCACACATGGTCCGCTAAAGGCATCACTCATTAGAAACACATCTTCAATAACAATACCCTGGTTTCATTCCTCTGTTTGGTTCAGAAGTATGGCATCGGGAACAATCCGTTTTTGGAATATCTGCAACTCAAATCATCCATTCAATCCAAACTTAACATTAAGGCCACTAATCTAAAATTACCTCCCTCAACCTCACAATTAATTAATATCATCTCCTCAAAAAAGTTACTCTCAAAAATATGTAGAATAATATCAGTCTGACAAAACGTCATCCATACCATCAAGAAAATGGGAATTAGACCTATCCATCTCTCCTGATGCTGACTTCTGGACTTCTGCAAATTAAATTACATAAAACATTTTTAAACTGCAGGGAAAGATCTGCTGTTGTGGAGATGAAAAGGGAGGACTAAACTCTCTTTCACTCCTCCACAGACTTAGTAACATGCCCAACCTGTCCTGCCCCACCTTTCCATCAGAAGCCTGTGAGCCGCTCTGCAGGGGCGGCTTGACGGACCTCTTTCTGTCTGAGCCTGCAGCCGGCCGCTCCGCTAACAAAGCAGATCTGGCTCTCATTAGCACCGTCCTGTCTCCCTTCTCCTCCTCCTGCCTGTCGCAGTGGCGGGGCCGTATGGCTTAACGCTCAGACGAGCCCCTCAGGGGAGCAGTCATGCCGTCATGCGTAAAAACGTTACGAGACGTCGGGCATCGTTTCATAAGGTGTTGGGTTCCCAGATGTCACTCATTTTGTCATGCTCGCTGCCGGTCTCGCAATCGGGGTAATTGTTTTGCCATGCTGGATCGCAGGAGTGAAGAAGAGAGGCGAGAGGATGATTGGAGCGATCGTCCTATGCCACAACCACCTGAGTTGGACATTGTGGTGAGGAACTGATAGGTTCCCCATGAGGTCCGCCCTGTGAAAATGAGAATCGGATAAGTCCGGATGGTGCTCGGGTGCTTTGACAGAGTTCTTGGGGTCGAACCTTTGCAAACCTGTTCAAACCTTTCTTTCCTCCAAACGGCCTTCCTTGTTCTGGGAACAAAGACTCCGAAGGCACCTGTAGGTCTGCGGACTGTTTCCCTGTTTACACTCTGAGGTGAGGTAGAAGAAAAATGCCCCCTTTTTGCTCCCGCTCTTTCTTTCTCCTAAAGTCAGCCAAAGCCGAGCTCTGGCCTCTCTTAGGTTACCCTCTGATCACCAGAAGGCTGTGAGGTAATGACCGGCATGCCCAGAACTGATGGCTCTGTCACTGCAGGTGGAAACACTTTGATTATTCGGAACCGTGTGTTTACATTGTTGCACCCGTTTACATTTAGACCCTTTGACATTTCATCAGGCAGCGGGAGCGTCCCGTTTCAGGACTCTGATCTGTTTTGAGCTGTGTGACCTGCTGTAGGCCTTTTGGGTTAAAGAGAAGTCGTGCACCCCCCTTCCTACCGTCCTCCGCTTGACTCACTATGACAATCCTTGAACCTTCTTGTGTGGGCATGGCAGTATTTTTATATTAAGTAATATCTCAGTGAAGGAGACTACCTGAATGGTCATAGTGTTTAATGTACAGCGTAAAAACATCTTCTGGGAGGAGTCTTATCAAGAATGGCGATGGATTCTGTCAACACATCGGCTTACCTACTTGCTCAGAAGCAGGGGTCCTCTATATGTACCCATCAATCACATTAGGCCCCCATAACTTAATAAGAACAGGCCCCGGGTAAGCAGGAAACCTCGACCCTTGTTTGGTGTGAACCTCTGGCCTCGGATCCATGTAAGTCAATTCAGCTAGTAATAGAGCAGTAATTGAGTTTCCTCATAGCTGATACTCTGTCAATCTAATTTAAACCAAAATGATTTTGTTGTAACCCACTCTTGTTATTTTCAAAAACACGGCGCCCTGTGTACAGGCCCTAAAGGAAGCATGGGACAGCGCCTCCTCGCCCTGGAAGAGAAAACTGGCCTCGCAGTGGGGGTCGCTTTCTTCCTGGCCTCGGGTTACTGTGGCAATAAAAAACGACCGGCAGCGGGGGCACCGCTGCCCTGTGGAAACTCAATGGGAGGATGAGTAACTTCGCTCATCATCCCATCACCCACGACTCCCCTCATCAGATTCCGAGGCCCCTGTCGTCGGCATCCAGTGTGACAGGACGCCGGGCCAGATCACACTCGAGCTACCGCTGCAACATGGAAGCCAATACCCATGTACTCGAGCCATCGGCTTCTATAATAAACTAATCACTTAGTATCAACAAGGGATGGGTGTAAGCTTTCCACATGCCTCAAACACTTTCATGGACTGGACGCATGCTTCAAACTGCAGTGCTTTGCTCACCACGAGGAAGGAAGAAGAAGAAAAAACTCCACATTATTGAACCCCCCTTTGGGTGAGATGATTGGCATGTATAGAAACAAATTCATTATTTTGTATAAATAATCTGGCCCCTGTGTTGTAATTGCGCTGCTTATTTTTCTTTGCCAAGCCGATCTCGATTTTGGGGTCAGACCAGAGAATTTGTTGTAAACCACCAAGTCTAAAGACCCCAATTTCACTGAGACAAGGGAATCTGGAAGGTCTTGCGCGATCCGCTGTTTCTTCTTAGAAGCTGTTTTTTCCACCAGGCCAGACCTGGAGTTTAGAGACAGGGTTCAGAGGATGAACCTTTTAGCACTTTCTTTCGGTCTTGCCTGCATGTTTTACTCATGGTCTTGTAGCTTGAGGCCTTAACCCTATTACAGGTCCACATCACTCTGTTGTTTTTTTCCCCCTGACCGTTTGCAGTCCTTTGCGCTTTGGATGTAACCCGAGTTCAGGTTTATTACTGCAAACCACAGGCAGCCCATGCTCTTTGACTGTATCGTGGACAATTGAATTTGAGAACACAAAGCCAACCTCTACCTCTCCCAGCCTCCCACCAGCAAGCTGAAGTCAAATAAAGCTCTCTCCAAGGAAATCCTACCCAGGTCACTCAAACGCAAACCACCTCACATATACGTGGGTTTTAATTTAATGCGGGCTGTGTGTCTCCACTATCCACTTTGTCGCGGGATTCCCTTTCAATCAGATCATGTGGAATAACAGAGGCGTGACAACTGTTTTGTAATCACATAGCCTGTAAAAGCCATTTAGCAGGGGTCAAGCTCAGGTACGGCTGTCGGTCTCATGGCCCGAGAGAGGACATCGTTTGATCTCTGGCTCCTTAAAGCGACTAAAAGATCAAGAAACGAGGAGGCAGATCTTTAAGTGGAGCTTTATCAGGCTTATTCCTGTCGACATGGCCCAAAGGGCTCGGCAGTGCAGCTTTGTCCTTGTGTGCTGAAGGGATGAAAAATGGCAAAAAATCACAAATAAACTATAAATCGGGCCTAACGGATAAAAAAGTAATCGGGTTCAAATATTCCAAATATTCCAGGACTATTTTAGCTGTTATTACTTTGATCCTCCGTCATAACGGGGTTAGCTACTCTCTCATTTATGTGGGGCACCAAACTAATTTAAGAATGTCAGATCATCAGAATAGATGATTAACTGCAGCAAACGGGTAGGAAGAAGTAGTTTCCATTTAGTATTAGTTAAGTCAAGCTGAGGATTGAAGTTACACTTTTGAACAAATGCCAAAAAGTCACATTTGACTGCAGATGTCAACGTCGGACACCTTCAGATACCTCAGACTTGCTCAACAGATGGGCAATGTCTTGTCCAGTGATGGGTTGGCTGTTTGGTCTACACCTCACCACCTCCAGTTGCAGTAGGTTATTACCCTGCTGAGCTCCCGCTTGTACATCGAGTGTGGGTGTCGCGTGATTCTGCTTCCCCACAGTTGGCTTCATCGCTACCAGGGCCCTTTAGCAGCTCCCAAATTCACTTATGGTGCTGGATGCCTGGGCTCGGCCTCCCAGCATGCAGCGGTGCTGCGCTCAAATATTTACATTCATCTAATTAAGCCGCAGACAGAAGCACACGCATATATATATTTCACTGAGCTGTCATCCAGTACCTCCTCCACTGTGTGGAGATCAAGGACTAGCTCCTGTGACATATTCACAGAAAAGGGTTATGTGCTAGCTGTGTCCTTGTTTCAATCAAGACAAAGCTAACCAACCGTCTGTAACTGTATAATTAATAGACAGGCATGACATTTGTATTAATCTTTTCATCTAACTCTTGATCGGCTTATTTCCCAAAATGTCTGTACTATTCCTTCCGATCAAATAATGATATCGAAAGCTGCAGTACAACAACGTGAACTTAAACAGAGAGCTACTTACAGGAGACAACACATGCGTTATTCTTCCTGTGCTTTCTGCACTGCGTCTTGTTTCAGACACATTTCTCCTTTAAGTCTCCTTAAATACAAATCCGTTCAGTTGCTATAACCCATTGGTCTCCATACTAATTGCTGCGGGTGCAAAAACTATGGAAGTTTGTCTTAGGTGATTAGTGGAATATTTGCTTTCTGTCACAGCAACACGGACAAGCTCTAAGTTGCTGTGATCGGCTGCAACTGGAACAAAATGCAACTCCTTGCAGTTTTTTTACTTTTTACTTTTTGTGTCACATGTGAGGGAGAAGACAGACCGGTGTACACTTCCTGCCGTCTCTGCATGCCCCTTGTTAGTAATGCTGAATCGCAGAGCGGCCTCCTCTCCATCCTACCAATATCCCTGAAATGAAGCCCACAATGGTCACAGCCAGGCGACTCTGAATGAAAAGGATACTGTATGTGACCATATATGTCCTCTTGAGGTGGTCCCACACCCATCTGCACCCAAACATGGTATAAAGCGTGATGATTAAACTTGGAGGAAGAATTTGAGGGTTGCACACTGTGTGCTCTGTAGGCAGTGAAAGGACCATATTTTCCAAAGGCCTCGGGAGGTCTTGTGCGATCCTTGCCAAATGGTGCTAAAGTCACGCAGCGGGCCATAAAGTGCTACTGTACACATCGCTGATGTCTCCTCCGAGGCTCAGGAAGCCCAGCTGAAGATGAGGCTGCTCGGTCTCCATGCAGAGGTCCCCTCGAGGAATTGGACTTGGTCTTCAAATTGAAGTGTGTGGTTTGGACAGTGCTCTACTTTGAGTGTCAAATACGTCCAGGATTTAGGGGGGAATAGATGATCATTTAGATTCCAATAATACAGATACCTCAACGGGCTAAAGTCCCAGTAATGTCTTTGTGATTGGTAACTTCTGACTGGTTCTCCTTCCAATGATGGAGTGAAATTGCATCATTTGATCAATTGGACTTCCCCTTAGCAAAAAAAGACAATTAAAAAATCTTACTTTCAGCACGATCAGCATTGGCGAGACCCATTATAGCAAATTATCAGCAAAGTGTGCCAAAAAAGTATTGAGCATGGAATTTGGCCACTTTATAAATGTTGTATTATATCATAGTTTAACTTTTAACTTACAGTATGAATTGCATTACATTGTAACTGGTCCAAGTAAAGTGTATCTTACCTACTTTATGTACTGTTGAATCTAGTAATGCATCATATGTTATTTATTGAATACAGCAACCTCCACATTATTCTCTTCAATAATTAGAGTATATGTACTAATTTAGTAAACGACTACACAACTTTGATCCTATAAGCCCACCTTCTATATGTATCACCAAATCAGAAATGTCACAAAAAGAGCTGGACAGTAATCACACCATCAGTATTAACTGCTGACTCAGCTGATAATCTATAACAGCTGCTTTTCATCACGGTTTACACACTGTGAAAACACAACACCATTATGATTACAGATGGCCTTAAAATGTGACCAACAGTTCACTCCAACAGAATTAAAAAGGGGTCGGAATTTAGTAATTTCTCAAATTACAACCAGTGGGTGAGATAAATTAGTTATATGACGGCAGCATAAATTTAGACGAGACAGTCGGATAATATTTCTAACGTTAGGTATTCCAGTGGAGGCATAAATTGAGACAAATGGCCACTCCTCCCAACTTTAATGGGATGCATGTGAAGAACGATGAAGTGTTTGATGCAGCAATGAGTCAAACCAACCCTCCTGACTGGTCTTTACCCGGCAGCTCGATACCCACACTCCCTGGACGGGATTAAATGTACGATAAGTGTCAGTCCACTAAGCGGAATGGCTGCAGTGAGCAAAGTCGTAACCTGAATTCATCAAACTGCGAATCACCCGTGCCGAGATTGTGAATCCAGACCGCACCGCTCGGCGGTTTTACGCAGAACATATGTATGTATTTATTTGACGGAGAGGGGGAGGAAAAAAATCAAATCAAAATAAGAGTTCCATAACTAACATCTGGAGGAATGGGCTCCTGCGTTGGCCGAGTGTGCCCATTCGATTCCAGATTTATGGTAACAGTGCAGTTTTGGCTCCGGCTGCACGCTTGAGCAAATGTGAGGCCTATTTATTTGCTGGCCTTCAAAACTGTCTGCCACGATCATGCCACGCTGCCTGGCAGGTCGACAGCCGTTGTCACTCTCGACATGTTTCTCTCCCCGCGTGTATTTAAATATCATAATATGCTCTTATAAAATGGTTCGAAAAAGTCTCCGTGTGCATCTGTGTTTAAGACCTTTTAAAAATACCACTCGGACCGCTCCGTAATACCATCCTTTAACCGTAAAATATGTCCCAGGAGTTTCACTAGGTCTGGACACACGGAGGCGGTGTGGGATATTTCCACGTGACTACATATGAAGGCGATTGAACCCACCACTGGGTCGTTTCACTCGCACACAGGCAGACGTGCGCTGGAATCCCGCGCAGACCGTCAACAATGTCTCTTTGTGTTCCCAAACACAAAGTGTTAACGTGAGAGGACCTTCCAGTCTCTCTCCAGGCCTGCGCTTGCTGCCAAACCGCATTCCTCCAGCAGCTGCCATTTCTTACATCTGCTGCATTGACGTGGTTACACTTGACTGTAGTGAGGAATGTATTTAGCTTTTCTGTGATGAAATATTACACGGAGACACGCTCGCGTCTATGTCTTATTTGTGATTCCCCCGGCTGTCATTATGTTGTGAGTGGCTGTGGCTTCTGTTTTGCTCGGCTGTCTGCTGCTGCTGTTGCAATTTACGGCGGCGGGTGGAAACACTCTCTGCCCCCGAAACACTTCCAACCGAGTCACAATGTGGACGTTGGCTCCCAGATACCGTGGAGAAGCAGATTTATCAGAGGGAACCCAGATGTAAAACTGTCCACTTCAACCCCCAACAAAAGAATCCATTGGTGGTTACGTTAAGTAAGATGTATCTATCTGGCGGTTGTTAATTAAATGTATATATATTAAGATATATATATAATATTTTTATTTTAATTAAGCATAAATTAATATTAAAACAGCAGGAAAGTAACAGGTGTAAGAACAAATTAGACAACGGATTAACTTAATAGAATTAACAGAAACCACAAAAAATGTAAAACATCAGTTAAAACTGCGCTCGATAAGTATATATTTAATATGAACTCGAATACGATTTTTTTCCAGTGGAAACCAAACGTGTGGCCAACACAGTTTTGGTGCCTGAACCTGAACATAATTGAGAATGCAATTTCGAAAAGGTGTATTGCAAAAGTGTATTGACCAGTTAAAATAATAAACTACTAATACTAATACTACGATATGAAAGGATATGATACGTATCTTTGGTTCAGAAACATTGCGATTCAAAGTATCCGAGGTTGGCCTACATTTCATTCTGTCGACTGGGTTGGTGTACAGATATATACGTAATCATGTTACATCAGAGGAAGCTAGATCATTTTGTCACAGATGCCAAACACATTTTCCGGCTCGATTATGTAATGTTTTAAAGCCACTATTGCCTATTTATACACCACGTATAAATGCCCTTTGAGGTGGTTAAAGAGATAGTACTTTCTGTTGTAAAAATCCAAGATTTCTTTTTAACTGGCCCTGTGAATGTGGAGGGATGACACAGCCACCTCAATGAGGCACTGTCTGCACAAATTGCAATTAAAGGTTCCACTTTCCTTAACAGGCCAATCCATCAGGCTAAAACCAACATTTCAGTGCATGGTTGAGGGCAAAGCCCAACACAGAACGGGCAGTCCAATCTGCTGTGGAGGAAGAACGTTGGAGGGCAAAGTGGCTCTGCTGGTGACACCACAGAATGCGAAAACAACAATCATGCAATCATGGTATATGGTGATGCCGTGAGTGTTATTTTGGAATTATGCTGCCTCAGCTACTGGCAACACCCAAAGTTCATTCACAGGAGCTGAAATAAGACTGCAATGAAAGGGTTCCTCCAATGCAGAAATAATACATTTTTTATATATTTGAAACAACATAACCATGAACTGTCTGTACACCAACACTTCTAGAACAGTAGAGTCTTGGTTTCCTTGACCAGGGGTTCCCAAGATTTCTGCCTAAAAAAATCTGTATTCTTGTGACTGCTTTAGAGTGATTAGAGTGGGCATCTGTAGGTTTGAAAGATCTTTGGAGCTCTGCAAGAGATTACTAATCCAGGATTTCACAAAACAAAAAATAAAAGATTATATATATGCTTTGTTTCAGCTTTTATTGATAGCAGCAACAGAGGTGGTCAGGTAATATGTGGAGGAAGAAAAAGTAGGACGTTAGCTCGAAATAATATAATGTTGATTAAATATTCTTAATACCATGTCCACTTACTTTCAACTTTCCAGAGATTTCAGCCGATTTTGTTTTTCTTTCTTATGTGAACTCGTCTCACTTGTTGACACAAAGTTCTGTCATGCAATGACAACTGGGTAAACCACGAGATGTGGTCTTGATTCATTATCTTATTTGGTCAAAAACATACTTCCACACCAAAAAATAATGATTTTTATTTGTCTTCCCTAAATCTTTATTATGCTTTATCTTTGACCGGTCAGATTTGACCCGTTATGGGGTCCTGACCGCCAAGACGAGACCAACAGCAAGGTGTCAGGGTGTGGCTAATCTAAAGCTGTGGCCAACCGTGGCGGGCTAAAGTTAAAACATGGAACACAATGGAAAACAAAGAGCCAAGCACGGCGAGATCTGAGGAAGCATTTCAAATCTGAGACATTGACTTTCATTGGCCCAACTTTTGACCTACAATGTGATGCATGCTCTTTAGTGAGGAAACATCCCTCAAAGCCAACAATGTGTTTTGTGAGTTCCAAATAATGACTGTGAAGGAGTTTATAACCCACTGAAATAAAAGAAAGGGAGTTAAAAAATGTTCCCAGGGTAATATCGAGCCCTGAAATATAGACTCATCATCAGGGGATTTCGTGTGTATATGAAAACAGATACTTCATCTTAACGTTTGTTTGCACCAACAGAAAAGAAAGTACCGGTTTTCACCCGACAGCGTCTGCTCTCCGCGGGTCCTTCTGCTGCATCTTGATCCCACGTTGGCGGTGAGCGCTGGCTCGGACCCACATCACCTCTCATTGTTTATAGCAGCTGTTCAGTCGGCCTGTCTCAGAAGCTTAGAGAGCGACCAATTACCAGGATTCAGGCTGTTGGGAAACAGCTGAGGATTGTCCGGCCCTGTTGCTGTGTACGAGTGACTCTTGGATGATCTGAGACGAGGGATCCGGGGGGAGGAAATTCACAGGCATTATCCTCCAATAAACAAACAGGGAGATCCGCTGCATGTGGCTGTGCATGGTGGGCCTGTTTGGCTGTTGGATGCCACTGGAAAGGGATCAGACTAACCTCCGAAACAACGGTACTGAACACGAGACCTGTTGTGTTGCTTGGCTTTGCGGTGAGACTAGGACTGGGGTTATGTCAGTTTACAGCGAGGAGGAAGAAAGGTCTCGCGTGGTTGGAGTTTGCGTAAACGCAGACTCGCCGACAACACGGCGCGGCGCATGTACGAGCAACTGCGGTCGGTGCAATCATGAAAACTTGACACCAGGTATCAAAGCAGAGATTTCCTGCATTCGCTCGCCTCTAAAGGCCCATTCCTGCTCCCCTTCTGTTCGAGCCGTTTACTCTGGCAACGGAGCAGAGTGTTTCTAAACCATCTACATTATCCATTTCCCAATGCTCTCAGGTCAGGACAATGTGCATGCCTCCACAGCCTGTTCTTACGAGCGCAATTGACCCTTTTTGTTTAAAACTGGCATGTGTCACATTTTTCCGCCCGTTTCAGACCCAGACTCTCTCCCAAAACAAAATAGAGATGATGTCCACCTGGAATAACACCCGGCTTGTCCCCATTTGGCCAAACGCAGCGTTTACTTGCGGTTCCGTGTAAGCATAGCTCTCTCCCTCTTGTTCCCGGTGGTTTCTGAAGACGTTTATTATGAGAAATGAAGACAGGAAATATTTTTGAACTGCCTTAGGTTAGCTCAACACGGAGAAGAGTCAGAAACGGCATCGCAACGGAACTGAAAAATGTCTTTAATACAATAATGGAATCAAGAAGACAAAGACGGAACGTATTGCTCACTTTAAAATGAATGATTTAGGCAATCTTGAAAAAAGGCGTCGGGATCCGATTCTCACTTGGGGCAGAACGGCCTGGATCAACAGGTTTTCTCCATTCTAAACATGTGTGAGTAAATATTTCAAAGAATATCGAATGTTTGAAGGAGTTCCAAAGATCTGAACTAATATGGAAAAAACACATTGTTCCCAGTGCATACCTCCTTCATTAAAGTAATTCATTTAGTCAGTAATCGGTGTTAGCGCCGTGCAGTATAATCCCGCTTCAGTCTTCTCAAACTCTTCTACAGACTGTTCTTCGGGGAAAATATGCTAATTTCAAGGGTATAATTTGTCTGCAAAGTAATAACGCTTCTCTGACCCTTTGTCTCCTGTGTGATTAGCTCTGGTTCACACAGTGTGCATGATCTGAGCAGTGGCCTGCATGCATCACCTCCTCAAACATCCATGAAGTTACAGCTGATCCAAAACAGCCCACGGTCCCAGAATGATTGCAAGGCCGGACCAAGTTTTTAATCAGTCAATTCTTTCAGGAATCTAACAATTAGGCCCGGCAATTTTTCTCATATTTGAGTCCAAGGGCAGGAGGAAGCAGAAGACAAAGTGCTGGCTCTAATGAACAGGGGCTCCTTGGAGCATCCTTCACAGCAAGGTAACTAATTACTTCAGCATGCCACGGGAGTCATATTTCCTCATCAAATGGGGAAATGATTTTCAGGACGTCTGCGTTCTCCGGTTTCATTCCGTGTGGTTTCGCCCGCCGTCGGTGAAGTTGAGTTTCTGGCCGACTTAACGGCCAAGGTGAAGTCTGGAGTCTGTCAAGTCACGAGCCGCGCCAAGCGAGAATCTCTACTTGTCTGTCTCCTTTGCCGAGATAACCGTGCAGTTCCACGACTCATTTTTAATTTGTCAGCAGCGCAGCGAGGAAGCATGGGTTAAAAAAAAGAAAAGAAAAATGAAGGGAGAAGCTATAGGTAGCATGGAATATCACTTAGTTTCTCAATGGAAAGTGTGGCTCAGCAAAAGGTGGAGTTTGGAGAACAGTGAGGGACAAGGGGTCAACAAACCTAATAGGATGAGCAATCTCACAGGGCTACGCTGAGGCCTGGAGGTAGTTAAGCCAGCGGGGCATCTTGTTGGGTGTTTGGCAGTTCCACAGGCGGAGTCCCGATTGGTTCTGACTGACAAATGGAACCACAGTGCGTAGGGCCGTCCAACAAGCAGCGGCATCCACAGCTTTTGGCGTTGGCGGCAACCAGCTTGCTGTCAACATCTTTTATTCCGGTCTCTCAAAATCAGTTCTCGCAATCTTCTTTTCTCCTCCGGGATCTTTTCCCAGCTCCGTCTTTCCTGATGGGTTAGATGGTTCTCGGCCCCAGCTCTGTGGCAGAGCTCATGTTCGGGACAAGCGGTGGCATGGTAAATCCATTAATATACAGGAAAGAGAAGGGAGACTGAGCCCTGAGGAGAGGGACACACCTAGGAAGCATGAGACATAAATTCCTGCTTCCTGGCCTCCTTGAGATGCTTCCAGACTCAGACAGTGCACAAAGGCTCGGTTGTCCATTGACGCTATCATACTGGATCCACAATACCACAAGGGTTCAAATTATATGTACAGACTTCTCTAGGTATCCACTTCGCGACAGCGGATATAGTAAAACCCAAACTTTATGAAATCTTTATTTAAAGCAATTTGTCTCCTTCTGCTGCTGCTGCTGCCCTCTTGAACTCCTGAGACACAGATTTCGATCTGATCCCGGGTCAAACAAATAAAGCGAAAGGCCCAACATCCTTCTCAAGGTAGCAAAAATACACAGGAGATAGCCAATGCCGGGGCCCAAACCACTAATGTGTGGCGTGTGGTTGACGCAGCTCACCGCTGTATACATTCAGCTCCTCCAATGGTTTGTCGTGATTAGTTTGTTTAGCTCTTAAAAACCACCCCGCCTTGTGTGTCGTAAACAAACATCTCCTGCATTGCGATCAGTGTCGAGCGGTGGCCCATGGTTAGAATTAAGACCTTCATCTGGTGGCATCAACAAAGAAAACAAAAGATTTCCCCCGACAGACCAGAACTTGTATTTGTCTTTCCTTTTTGTTCTTTCCCTCTCCTTTCAAATGATAAACACACCGACACCACTGTGTATAATGTGAGGCTCTGAAGCGAAGAGTAAGGGAAATGTCTAATATTTGCCTTCATAGCTGCACTGATGATAAAATATAAAGTATAACTAAATGTAATGTGGAAGGGATGGTTTGTAATTGTGTCTCAGCATGGCAGTTCCTCTCAGCTCTACAGAGTGTTTTAGCATGTTATGCTGATTGCAATGATGTACGACCTGCACTTGAACTGCTTTAGGTCTAGCATTTAGCAGCTAAGTAGCCAGAATGTTTCCTAAGTAGTTGATGGAGACCAAAACAGACCGGAAAGAACAATATCTCTTACATTAAATGCTTATGTTGCTCTGGATGTGTGGAAAGAGTTAGCCAAAAAGGGACACCAGCTAAATCACACATGAACATTAACAAATGAACAAACACAAGACGCTTTGCATTTCATTCAGAGGTTTATTCATTCATTATTTGCTTTGACCAAGTAACAACATTTTTTTACATGAGAGCAACAATCGGACAATACAAGGAGATATGCATTTGGTCATTGGATTGAAAATCCAGTCTCTATCAAATAAACAAAAACAAAAAAATTCTCAATTCATATAACTTAACAATAAAAAAAAATTTAAAAAATGGTCACCGCTCCTTTTTTACAAAGTCTGCAATAATAATTTATAGGCTATTTAATACATACCGATGCTTTCCCATTTGTCAGCGTGGTTGTGAAAGCGGGAGCTGGAGAAAGGCATGAACGGTACCAGAGACCCCCTTTTGTTAGAGCTGGTGTGGTTGTGGAGGAGTGAGCGCATGCAGGTATGGAACAACAAAGAATGCTCTGTTGTTTCTGAAGCCCCCCCACCTCCCCCGCTTGCTCTCCCTCTCCCTCTCTTCTTCCCAGCGAGCGGGTATCGTGTGAGGTGTGAGGGTTGCGAGTGGTCCAGAGGTTCAGAGGTGAGATTAGAAACACAAGGAGCGGGCCCGGCACTACCCCGCAGCTACACTGCCTGGATCAGGTGTATAAAAAACACATGTGGGAGCCCACCACCCCCACTGCATGAGCAAATAGTGCCGGGGGATTGGCTAGTGCGATTGATTTCATTATACCTCCATAGGCACGCCAAGGGGAATAATACAGGGTTGTCCTTCATTTCTTTCACTTCTCGTCACCTCTATGTAAAAGAACTCTCTCAATGGAGGCTGTGTGTTTTCTGATCGAAAAAGTGCAGCTTCTTTTTTCCTTCTTCTTTTCTTTTGAAATAGTTTGCACATTCAAGACATAAAAAAACAAAGAAATGTCAAAAAGTCACTTTGTGCAGCTTCAGTCGTCGACGTCCTTGACCATAATAAGCACAGTATGGGTTGTCAAAAAAAACACAAGAAAAACTGCACAATTTATGAAGGAGTGTACATTTTGACACACATAAACAGTACCTTTAAGATATACATGAAATTAAAAAGTCAGCATAGAGCGCCAACTTCAGTTCCCCCCCCCCCCCCCCCCCTCTTGTGAACTTGGCACCATCATTTGTCGCAAACGTTTACAACATATGCGCCGTACTTAAGTCCTTTTCTAAAGAAGATTCTTACCATTGAATGACAAAAGAAGCTCTTAGTGTGTTTACGGGAAACCAAGTACGACGTTTTGATCAAAAACAAAACGACCACACAGACCGATAATAACAAATACTTTTGAACACTTGCTTGGCCGACAAAAAGATAATACTGAAATGTATTTTTGAAGACAAACAAAAGACCCAAAAAAAAGCGAGGGGGGAGAAAGTCCGTCCTCTGGCTTCTTGTAAACAGCAATTTGGATGTAATGCTAAACAGCTGAGAGGGCTGAGGATCAAAAGGCTGGTGGTGGCTGTTTTTTTTCTTTTTTTTCTTCTTTCTTTTTCTTTTTCCTTTTCCTTTTCCTTTTCATTCACTCCGGACAATCTTGTTCTGAGCAACAAACACGTGAAAAGGCAACACTGTCCATATAAAACACTGATAATGCAAAGCAAAAACATCCCTTTTAGGTCATGGTCTGTCAGAACTGATACTGAACCTTAAAGCGTGCCCGTAGTTCTACGTACATCTGCTGACACTGCGTGGGTGAGCGGGACGTCATTCAGGGCCCAGCTGAGTGCTCGGGCATGGTTCAAACGAAGAGAAAAAAAAAAGCCCCGATAAGGACCGAATCCTTCGCCGGGTGGCGAACTCCAAGGCCGACATGTGGACAAGGTGGAGCGCGTCGGGTCGGCTTATCGATCTGCTGCTGCTCGCGTTGGGGCAACGTATCTACGTATCCGAGAGTTATTGTTGGCCTTTCCAGCAATGAGAGGCCGACGGAGACAAAACAGTGTTCGGTACAGTCAAAATGAAGACTCCAGTCAAAATAAGCACAATTCCTTCAGGGATTTACTGCTGTGTGTGTGTGTGTGTGTCTATTTGAGTTCAGTGCCTCAGATGGTGAGCTCAAACAGGCCTTAAGGCACTATGCTGCTGTGTATGGGGAGTTTCCATTCAGAAAAACGAGTCCTGAATCACGACTGTGGCGCTAAACTTAATAAGATATTCCAAAAGAGGCACATCGGGATCTGTACTTTGCATTGACCGCAGTGGGCGAGTTATTCTTCTAAACAACAAAGGCACTTTTGGCAAAAAAACACATTTTCGTAGCATAAACGTAAATGAAGCGTACATGAAAAAAAAAAAAAATCAGACTCATCAAAAATAAGTTAACATTAAAAAGTGTCTTATTGTTGGAAATACTGCAGAAAAATAATGTGTCAAAAAAAATGATGGTCAAGGCCTCCTTTGCACTTTTTTAGACACCAATAACAACCAAAAAGAATGGTTTCTCTTTCTGATCCGCCCCCCCCTTTTTCCCTACACAACAGTTCTCTTTTCACTTCTGTGGGAGTCTATGAGGACCCCGTCGAGCTGTCTGAAGCAGGAATGTTTGCTGGTTTGCATAGAGAGATGGGAGGATGACGTCGGGGCTAATACTTCTGCATCAGCGGCACTTTAACAGTCTTGATCTCTGCTATATGGGAGGACTTCTGGATGATGCAGCTGGTGGTGCCGGAGGCGCTGTCCTTCCCCTGCGCCAAGTTGGTCAAGGCCATGGCGGCGTTGATCTCCCTCCAATACGTCTCGTCTTTGCCCTTCGCTCGCTCTTTTTGCGCAGCGCCGACGCCACCGCTGCCACTGATGGTCGGAGGAGAGAACGAAACAGAGAGTAAGAGGTCAAGGTCAGCTTGTAATGAGGGAAAATTGAGGATTTGATCTGGGCTGCAAGGTAACAGAAAGTCCACTTACTTGTCACATTTACTTGATCCATGGTCTGTGGTTTCTGAAAGTACAAGAAGAAGAGGAAAAAAAGGTTGTTTTTGCAGAGTTCTCTGGGGTCAATGATTTATTGAACTCTAGCTGAACATACAGATTTAGGAGGTGTGTGTGTGTGTGTGTGTGTGTGTGTGTGTGTGTGTGTGAGGTCTGTACTGTCAGTGTACACCCTGTCCAGTGCAAACATGTGTTGCTCTGTTTTCTCTCTTCACTCAGATGCTGCACAAAAAGGACGTTTTGCGAGAAGCCGTCAAGAACCAAGGTGACTAATAGGATCGAATTGAAAGATGTTTCTCATGACTCATAAACTCCATTCTCTAATATTTTGTCCGAAAACAAATGGGCCCCGGCCAACGTAATTGAGTTGTCTGAGGAAATCAGATTGAAAATGACTGAGCGTAAGAGATTTGAGTGGGGATGAAAAGGCAGCAAGTGAGTCAGTGAGCGGAAGATGGATGTCTGCTCTCTTTCTTTTTTCTTTCTTTTTTTCGTCTCTCTTCAAATAGCAGCAATCTCTATCTCACATGTGAAACATTAGTGGGGAATAGCGGAGTCATTAAGCAATGAAACCAAACTTCTCTTCAGGGCAACCAGTGTGTTTATGCGGCGGGGAGAACGGCCGACTTAATGTTGCGCGCGTGTTTGCACCGAAACCTGTCTTATGTCATCGGGGTCCAGCTTGAGGTACGTTTTGCCCGGCAGTGAATTGACAAGGGCTTGGTTTTCATGAGGCATTAAAAGAGCATCTGGATTTCCTCGCCGTGCAGCCTCCAGGCGCTCTCTTTAAGCAAACCAAACAAACAGCTAAGGCCCTGTGAGCTTGCGAGAAGTCCAATCGTGACCAGGTACAGCTGACTGGTCGCCTTGAGAGCATTCAAAACAGGGCAAATCGTCTTTGTTTCCACTCAGTCCAAAGGTCCCAAAGAGGTCGTCTACACTCGTACCTCCTTCACCCTCCAAGACGTCGGATGCAACCAGTTCCCTCACACCCTCCACCCCCCATAGCCGAGTACAGCGAGCATCTAAACTTGAGCTTCCGTTTTAACCAGCACCACCGTCACCACAGCACAACAGTTCCCCGAAACGTTCCCTCCAGCTAATGAAAATCTGCACCCCTTCATTTCCACTGGAAGGTTATTCCCCATGATTGTCAGACTGGAAGAAAGAAGAAAAAAAATACAGTATTTGGGGTTTAGCCAAAACTCCCAGACACACATGAGATGGTATACGCTCTGCTTTGTCACCTCTGACTTCGCCAAAGCCCTTCATGGACTTTCCAAAGACCTGGATCCCAGTGTTCGAGCGGCCATAAACGCCTAATTACTCCCGACACCTCGCTCTGTTCCTCCCTTGTTTTCCAGAAACGTTCCCTGTGTAGCGTGACCGGCGGCTAATATGGGCCTGATTATGAAATTTCCTGTAGTTTTCCAGTTTGCTCGGTAATAGGTGTATTCCACAGAGAGAGACAGGCTTCGCTCTCAGCAATTTTCTGCTGTTGATGATCCTAAAACAGTAGGGGAGAGGAATGTGAGTGTGTGCACATGTGAGAGCGAGATGAGGACATGATAACCCAGAAAGTACAAACGACGCAATGAGATTTCTTAGGTTTTCAGTGTGTCAAAGGCGTTCCAACAAAACTCTCAAATTGTCGTCTGGCCACGACTCCTCGCTGACCTTTCTTTGCCTCGGCCGTTATCTTGCTTTATCAGCGAGTCCCTCTTCCTTTATTCATATTCCTCGGGTCCCTCGTGCTCTGTCCTCCACTCGCTCCCCCTTCGCCGAAGCGATCCGCCGTGATACCCCCTGATGCAGGTACTCGGAGACGGACCATGCTCATGCGGTCCGGCCAAAACAAATGCCATGTTTCAATGTTTTAATAAGGGCTGACTCTTGGCTATGTCAGGAATAAGCGCTGCTTCCACATTTTCATTGCTGTTTTTCAAAGCCCTTGATGCTATCCATCTCTACTTTATCGCCTGTGCTTTCTTACTTGTTAGCCATTTGTCAAGCTTTGAACCAACCGTGAACATTTGCAGACTGTGAAAGGCCCCCTCTCTGCATTCTAGTCTCTCGAAGGCCGCCAGGGCTCTGGAGCCGATTGGTGCGGAGTAGAAATATGCACTGATCAGAGCTCTGTATAATTACAGGCCAATTGCCCTGTTTTCATGTGTTGTTTGTCCTCCCCCAAATATATATTAGCTTGGTGTTTACTGCTGCGATGCTCGGTGTATGGATCGGTCGGTGACAGCAGTGAGCGGGTCGATGGCAGCGGCATCGAGGAAGTGTCCTTTTGCTATGTTGCAAGTCATTGTGGACTGCCGGCTTTCCGTCCACAGTTCTAAGTATTTCCAGATTGTGGGAGGCATGTCCAAATGATGAACTGGTGATTTATGAGGCCACCCTGAACCCCCCTCCCTCCTAGCCCCCATTGGACCAGGCCTTGGGAACCCAGGACCCCAGGATCCGGAGATGCACCACTGCACACAAAAACTCTTATTTCCGAAGCCCTGTGCCTAAAACATTCAAAACTCAGATTTTTAAAAACAAGAGTCGTGCCAAAGACTCAGTAAATCGGCAGTAACTCACGAAGGACCTTTTATTATTTTATCTTTCTTTTTTCCTTGTTTTTTTGCTTTACTGCTTTGCTCCTGATCTCGCGGCCCACTTCGCTGTTGCCTTTGGGCTCCATTGACAGTGGGGGGGTTTCACGGGCCGCCACGGGGGAAAGCTAAGACGTTTGAGGGTTCCTGGCGCCTCGCTGGAAGTCCAAAAATACTAGCTCACTTAACATCAAAGCGGGGTAATGGAGGGAGAGCAATAAGAGGACCAAAAAAACAAATAACAACAAAAAAACAAGAAAATGTAAAAAAAAATATTTTTAAACTTAATAGTCAAGAACACAGCTTGGGTGAAAATAAGAGAAGCTGAGCGGGGTTCTGTCACATTAGACAGAGAATGAGGTTACACCTGTTGATGAGGTTACACCGAGGAGAGTGGTCGACTGTCATCATTACCATCTGGTGCTGTTGTTAGCAACACACAACAATAAACAAGGCAGGCCCTGCTGCACAAACCAAGGGCTGGGCTGGATTAGGCAGAAAAATAAACACAAACACACACACATTTTATGTGACATTTACGTCTCTAGTTGGTGGTCGACTCCAGAGTGACTGAGAATAAGCGTCCAGTCTCAGGTCACCAAAAATTTCATGTTGCCAAAAATAAGTCTTCAGTGGTTTTATAGTGTTCCCATGACCACAAAAAGGACGTGTTTGTTTGCTTTCTTCCTGAGGGCTAAATGAGGAGACTGATATACCGATGTGATCTGAGACTGGCATCCTTCTTTTCACCTTTCTGTCAGAGAGAAAGCAAATAAGCACATTTATCCCCCCCGAAAAAGAAAGGATTATTTTCTAAATGTCTAAAGAAGAATGTGCAAAGAGAAAAGTTGGAAACCTTTTCTCATAAAGTACCTATTGTAAAGGGTTTGTAATCGTTTATAACTCCTTCTGTTGTGCCTTATAGATCAGTTGTAATCCATTCATAATATAAGCACGTTAAATATAGTCATTCAAGAAGCATAAGGAGTTCCACACTTTCTAATGAGTCATCAGAAGAAAAAAATGGTCAGTACTACAATATACTACAATGTCATTGATGAAATCCACCACAGCTGCAGTTTTTAAATTACTTCATACATGAAGAGCAGCTCAAAGTCCTGCGGGAGGAGGAGCAACAGGCAAGAGAGTCAAGAAGAAAAAAACTTAAATAACTGATCTATGTAGTAACAGCAAAATATGTAACAGCAATTACTGCAGCAATTAGATTTAGCTTATAAACCCTTCTATAAAAGTAGACTAGATTAGTAAGTGGAATAAAATGTTGGACTTTGCTGGGCAGGAGGTGAAATGGATTTTACCCTGACCACAATGAGAGAAAGATTCCACCGCTGGAGAAAGAGAGGAGGTGGCAACACACACACACACACACACACACACACACACACATCCAAACCCAATTGTCAAAGTACGGAAATGAGTTAAGCCCTTTTCCTCTGAAGCACCTGATGAGAACCAGAGTGGTGTTGCAGACTCGACAATCTGCTCGCCGCTGACCTGTACAACCACAGAGCAGGTCAGCAGAGAGCAGACACACCGGGGCGTCACGCGGCTGCTTTGAGTTCCCAGGGCGGCCAATCAAAGTCTTAGGATGAGTCAGGACTCTTTTCTTTTTTTGGAGGCTCATTGCATGGAAAAAGTCACACTCACGTGACCGGTTTTGTGATTCCAGCCAAGAAAGGAAATGAGGAACGCTTCGGGACGACCATTACCCGATGGTTGGTATCTTTGATTTGTCTTGAGCGTGAGGTGCGACACGGAACGATCACTTACTGCTTTAGGGGCTTCAAGAGCTTTATCATTTTTTTATATATTTCTTTAATGATCTGTGCTTTTTGTAATGTCGAGGAGAGTGCGCCAATGAAGTTAGAGATACCTTGGCACCGTCTCATGCTCTGCCAACCCCAACTTTTATATTACCTCTCTCTCTCTCTCTCTCTCTCTCTCTCTCTCTCTCTCTCTCTCTCTCTCTCTCTCTCTCTGTGTATGGGTGGTGAGTCTGAGGCGCCAAAGAACCAAACTGTCAATTTCACTCCATGCGCCAAAGACATCATACGTGGTGGGAATTTAATGCCTTCTCCTTTTGCCCCGACAACACTTGCATCACTTAAAAAATATTGAATAACTAGCTCTTACACCATTAAACAGAACATACATGTGCCAGACAGATACTGAGCCGCTGCCCAAAAAAGGACTCTACCATCCGCTGCATTTGTGGCTTTTTTCCCCCATATACCCAGCAGTGTGTGTGTGTGTGTGTGTGTGTGTTTGCGGTCGGGGGCAGATAACCAAGATCCAGCAGTGAGGATTACACTTTGTGTCTTCTTGCTCGATGGAGAAATAATGACAGTGTTTCAGATGTTTAGGCGCTGCCAGGATGTCGTTGTGTTTACGAGTGCCAGTAAACAGAGTGTAATCAGGGCCCCCGTTAAATCAGCCAAAATGAGAAGAGCTTCTCGACGAAGAGTTAAATACGTTGTCATGGCGAGTGAGGCTGTGTGTGTGTGTGTGTGTGTTTGTGTGTGTGTGTGTGTGTGTTTGTGTGTGTGTGTGTGTGTGTGTGTGTGTGTTCACAGACTGCCAGGGTGTCGTAGACAAATAAAAGATGCTCGCATGAAAAAGGCTCATCACAAGAGATGGAGAAGGAGACAGCGATGGCATCTGAGGATCAGAGGGGCTCACACCGGTCACATGCAAACGGGGGGCTGAAGACGAACAGGTGAGCCTGCCCGTCGACATGCTTTCGCCACAGCAGGTACTAAAGAGACAATCCGTGGGCTGGCTCCTCCCCTCATGTCAGAGGCCGCTAAATCACGGGTGTCCCCAGTAACATCCTCTGGGAAGGACGTTTGTTGTTCGCGGTGAACAAAAAGACACACATTAGGAGGGGGAGAAAAAAGGAGAAACCACGAGTAAACATTATTCCGATTTTTAAGTGTTTTCATGTGTTCAAAAATATCCCTCTTTTTTTTTTTTTCGGGAGCTGGAAGCCAAATGATATGTTTGCTCTGCACTCTGCATCATTATGTCGCAATGTTTCACAGTGGTGGGATTGAATTGCTCTCTCACACTCATGGGGGGTTTCTGTGTGTGCGTGCGTGCGTGTGTGCGTGTGTGTGTGTGTGTGCGTGTGTGTGTCCCATGTCCTCACTATGTCACACCTCTGCTCTCTCATTAAACCTCCCTCTGCTCTCCTCTGTCCCGTGGGAAAACAATGGCAGCCTATTGTTCTAGACACGGCTGGGCTTTTTAAAGTGGAAACTTTTTGTGTTTTATACAGGCAGAGTGGCTTGGTTTCCCTGACTGGGCAGGCAGCTGTGTTTTCTGAATGCGATGACCCGATGTGAGTGTGTGTGAGTGTGTGTGTGTGTGTGTGTGTGTGTGTGTGTGTGTGTGTGTGTGTGTGTGTGTGTGTCCCTCAAAGCCTCGGCATGCTGATGATTTAAAAGCGATCAGGTCCAGAGGGCTCGTTATTCTTTTCCAGTTCTATGTTGGGGAGTTGCGTATAAATAGTGTCTGCTCTGATGTTTGTCTGTTAACACTTCTCCGCAGGGAGGACGGCCAGTGAACACTGTCTGAGTCTGGTGATGTGCCCTCCGTTGTCCCAGCCTCTGTTTAGTGGTCGGAAGCCAATAGCCCATCTTCACCAACCTCTTTTCTCTCTACTCTCTCAGTGTCTTTATCCACCTTTCCATCCGCATGACGCTGCACCACAGTTCTATGCCAGGATTATACCTTACCTCTGCCAACTCCCAGTCGTTCCGATTGTGGGACCGGCCACACCCCGCAGGACACTTCCAGCCTCTCGTGCACATCAGTGCATTGAGTACATTACGTGACACGAGGCTCCTATTTTGGACACATCCGCATGCACCAGCGCCGGTTTGCACATGTATGCGGGTGAATTCCCTTTTTTTGTAATTGCAAATTAGATTTAAGAGGTCCTGCTAGCGCTCTGTACCGAGGGAACGGAGCCTAGAGTACACGCACACCAACACACGCATGCACACTTATGCTACACTTTTATCTTTTTGTACACTTCCTGTTTACCCTTTCATAACCCACGTTTATCTGCAATATGCAGAGTTCACCCAAACAACACATACTCACACATACACACATACCGCTGAGCAATATAAAGCCATACATATAGTTTAAATACTAGCTCTGACAAGCCCCCCCCCCCCCTCCAACTGTAATGCTCACAGCATTGAAATGTTATAATGAAAGATTTGAAAACAGAATGTCCCTGTTACTCTGGATAATCGACACAGACCTCACCGTCTACAGCAACCCTTCCCAAAAGTAGGAGGTGCGGACAGGCCGAGTTTGCTACAAGATAAGTTCATTGCCATTTTTCTTAGCAGGACATGTACATTTACAACATTTGCAAGCGCCGCATTTTCATATTATATATTAAAACAGAGGAAATGAGCAGTACAAATCTGCTGGGATGGCTCTCATCTGCAAGAGTTATCTGATGCAATATTCAAGGCAACTGAGGAAGCAACTTGTACATGTCACCACTTGCTTCTCATTTTTCACTCACGGTTTATTTCAAGTTCAATATTTATCTTAAAAAATCTGCAACATAGTATACAACCACTGACTTTTTCGAGAATAAGCCATTGTAATTTAGATTTAAAGGAGTTGGCAGTGAGGACAATGCAGCATAACAGGGTCAAATTAAAAATACTTCGAGGAGCGCAATACAATTCCTGTCATCTCCGCTGACAGATGTTTCCGACACGGACTGTTCTAACGAAAACAATTTACACGACCAGACAAAAATGTGAAAAATATGCACAAGAACTTCATCCCTGCCATGGATTAATTGTTATTCTAACCCAACCCACAAATCCAAGTCCTCTCCCTATCTTTGTGAGAAGAAGCACAACAACACACAACACACACACACACGCTCACTTCTTCCGACCACAGTCTCCGTTTCTCTTAGTCACTGCCACCATGCTGTCTTTCTTCTCCCAACACTGCTGGAGAAACTCAACTCTAGATCTGGATGGAACAAGTGCCTCCCTCTCCCTTCTCTCGTCCCTTCCACACTGATTCTTCAAGCCCAACCTGAACCCAGTGAGTCTTGGCAAAAGCTGCAGTCTTGGAACAACATCCCTCAACCCCCGCCCCCCAACCCCTCCCCTCTCTCTCTGTCTTCCCCTTTCTCCTTTCCTATGAAGCTGTGGAAAGAGCTAAATGTGGACAGTCTATCCACAACTCTGGATTCCTAAGACGAGGAGTCGTCATCCGTCACTGCGGGGGGAGTAGCCCATTGTCGCCCGGCACGGGGATCGTCTTTGCTCTGTGGCCGACAGTAAATCAGCTGTTCACGAGTGTCTTAAATCAGACAAAAACAGCCACCATCCCGCAACGCGCGCGGCTGGATGAATCATCCCAGTTGGTTTTCTCTTTGGAGATGAGAGAGACATTAATGGTAAACATATGAAAACAGTCGCAATAGAAATCTCTTATCTCGAACAACCATCACACCCTTCTACCTTTCTACCTCGAGTGAGAAACCCAGACATTCTTCTTTCTTTTTCTCCACATTAAGATGACTTTTCACCTGGACGAATCCAGAGCTCCTCGAGTGCCACTGAACTCTCAAGGAATCAATAACCGTCTGGCGCTCACGGAAAAGGCCCTTTTGGATCTCAGCAGCCACCGTCAAACACTGCTGTTTTCATCGAACGTATCACGAAGAAAACTATGTGCTGATCGGTCAGTGGTTTCCAAATGTGGCACATCAATGCCGTAGTATAGAGGGGACTTTGCCGCCCTGCATCACCAAGAATCTAGGACTTGCATGCTGGTTGATGGACCTAAATGTTGGAAACTCGCCGGTGGGCCCCCGACTTGCTTTGAGCTATCGATGCTTTTCCACATCGGCAGAAGAACCGGACTCAGCTGTAACCACAGTTCATAGAGGAGAGAACCTGAGAAAATGTACCAGTGTCGACCTTGTGTGCAATTGCGGGCCGAGATCCGCCAGGCTCCATCCAGCTGACACGTTGGGGAGGGTTACTCGCCGCGTAATGATCGATATGATATCGGACGTGGGGCCGAAATCTGGAACGGGGCGAGAAGGAAAACACTGAGCCAGATTCCAGCCATTTAATATCCCATTAAAGGGTAATTTGGCATGAAACCCCTGGCATGTGTGATGGAATTCTACTGCTCCTTGTGTTCAATGAAATTCCCCACTGGCTTTGGACTGGAGGTGTGTGTCTGTGTGTGTGTGTGTGTGTGTGTGTGTGTGTGTGCGTGTGTGTGTGTGTGTGTGTGTGTGTGTGTGTGTGTGTGTGTGTGCGTGTGTAGTTTTCCACTGGGGTAAATCTATCTCCTGCCACGTCTGACTGCCCTCTGTAGTCACAGATAACACTGTGGGCTCAGGCTGTGGGCCACAACAGCCAACTAGCCCATTAATGAACTTTTAGCCAATGGGATGATGGTTGCCAGGCACGCCATTTTCGCTTTGGCCAATCCCAACCGCTTTACAGGCCGGGATTCGTCAAAAGAATGTGCCAGGAGACACCGTATGTGCTCTTCTGAAATTCTTTTCCTCCCTACTGACTGATTTTTTTTGTCAACGTCAAAAGTGAGAGGAACATTTTTTCACAGTACAGATTTATGTGAAATTTGCTCCCGGGGGAAACGTTTTCCTCTTCTATAAACACATTTAAACTATTTGTAAAAAGAGGAATGCGTTCACTACAAAAATATCTGGAATGTGTAGCCACAGGAGAAGAAAAAAAAGAAGAAAAGAAAACCTACAGAGGAAATGATGCAAACCCGAGCTTAAAATGAGTCCTCTCTGCCTCCCTCATTCATTTGCTCCGTCTGCGTCGGCGAGATCAGATGTGGAATTAAAATGTAATTCTCTCGACTTTTCTTTGTTTCGTTTGTGCAAGCGGGCGATTGGTTCGGCGGGCTCCAGCAGGTGTTCCGATCCCATGAGTCAACACCGCCTCGGAGAACTTTCCATGTGGATGTAACAGAGTAACACTATTGTAAAAGTGCCAGAGCCCGGGGAATCCAAGAGGGAGACGTCATCGCCAAGAAATGATATTAACCATAGAGATAAAATAGTTACTCTCTATTAAAAACAGCAGGCCAGCCAGGTGAATTAATCCCTTTTTGGAGATTTCTCTTATTAAAATCTGGTAGAGAGGGAGTTACAAGTCTCACTTGGTCTATCCATCTCTTTCTTCCTTTCTCCATCTGTGAGGCCCAGCAGGTGCTCCGATGTGAAAAGGCCTGACGTTGGTTTAGGTCAGAGGGTTTCAAGTTCTGATCAGGAGGATTGTAACCGGCTCAGCTGCTCACACAGTCACACTCACACTCACTCACACACACGCTCAGATAATATAAAACACATTTGTCCAGAAGAGGAGCTTTGAAAAGAACACAATAAAATCTGCTCTTTCTCGCACAAAAGCCCAGTCCTCCGTCACCTACAACTTCAAAAACAAGCCTCCTCCTCCTCCTCTCGGTGCTGCCCACGCTCATCAGAAAGTGAAAACATTACTATTGGTTGTGAAGTGCGCCTGAACAAAGAGCCAGTGTCCTCAGCTGAAGAAGAACTTGGACAAATCTGACCTTGATTGTTCACAGCTTACTTGGGGCGAGTTGCAAAGCCGATGCATGCTGGGAAGTCCACCAATATACTAATGATGCTTCTTGTGTCTGACAATTACAGATAAATTGCTGTAAAATGAAAAAACATGTTTACATTAAATGAATGATGAACTATGAGTTGCTTCTACAGAATTCCACATCCACTACATTTCTTCTCCATTTTTTCCCAGTTGTGTAATTTGTGTTTAGTTTTTACCTTTAGTTGGTTATCGATGATTTTTTGAGGTTGAGTGAACTGCAGTACAACAAAGATGCCCTAAATAAAAACAGTAATAATCCGTAAATGGATTATTTCAAAGGTGTCAAAACCCAGAAACAGAAACGGCAACAAGGGACAATCAAGCTTCAACTCTTTATCTCACTCTGGAATGTGTTTTCCATTCCGCTGTAAAACTAAGTAATGGCAGGAAAATACTTTTTCTGACGTGACCAAGATTGAGATTCCACTTTTATTTTGCATGGCCTCCGCTTTTCTTTTTGTTAGCGCTCTCTTTTAAAGGTCGGTTCGTCAAAAAAGCAAAAAAAGAAACATAAGCCTTTTTTCTTTTTTCTTCCTACACACGCACAGCCGGCCGATACACAAACACACAGCTCGTTCGCCTCGCCCCGTGCTCTCTCTGCGGGACCTCAGTGCAGGATCAAAGGCATGCCAAACAGTAGTCTGAAAGTGAGCGTGTTCCACATGGCCTTGTTGTGTCTGGCCCGCATAAAGCCTGGTCAGAGGAGCCGTCTGGGGGGAGTTCCTCCTCTGCTCGGCGGGAGTGGGTGAGCGCCAGTGTTCCTGTGTGAGAGCGTTGAAGTGATCGTGCATGAGCTCCTCTGCTGCAGGTATGCAAACGTGTGTTAGTGTTTTAAATCTAATAGAACAGGGGTTTGTTTCTTCTCTTTCCTCACTGCATCTCCATTTCAGGAGTCATAAGAGTCACATTTGGCAACACCATATCAAAATGTAGGGAGCTGGAAGACAACAGCGTAATATAGAGAGAGGCCGACAGTTGGAAATGAAGGACCAGCTGCAGGAATTAAAACAAAATGTGCAGATGGACGGAGGACGCAAAGAGAGCAAAAGTGAAGGATGTCGTGTGCGTGTGTGTGTGTGTGTGTGTGTGTGTGTGTGTGTGTGTGTGTGTGTGTGTGTGTGTGTGTGTGTCTGTTATTGCGTGTGAGGGAGACTCTTGAAGGGAAAGAATGTAGGAAATGTGGCTCCTTACCAGCCCGATAAACAAAGTTCGCCTCCGCCTCAGAGGAGGACGGCGAGAGCAGCTCGTCGTCGTACTCGTTGGAGCTGAAGGAGCCGGAGTGGTTCCTCTTGCGGGCGTCCATGACGGCGTTGGCCACCATGACGTGGCGCAGCGAGTCGTTCAGGTAGCGGTGCAGCAGGCTGCTCTTGTACTTGGGCGGAGACACGTAGTCCTCGGCCAGCGAGGCGGCCGAGCGCAGACCCGCTCCCATGCCCATGCCCATGCCCATGGCCATCCCCATGCCCATGCCCATGCCCATGCCCACCATGGAGGAGCCCTCCTTCTTGATCACGCTCTGGTACATGGGCTTGTTGAGCTCCTCGGGGCCGCTTTGTGTCCTCTGAGGGTTGTCCCCGTCTATACCATCAAAGGGGGGAAATTAGAAAAACATTTAGATGCAATGCAGAAAAACATGAAGCAAATGTCTTATCTCCTGGTATTTGTCTGAGTCCTTTTTTGCTCACCTGGAAAATGCACATATGCCGTTCTTATACCAATGTGTACATAATTGTATATAGTTCCCTGTCTTTTTATAAACAAGCTATTCCTGTAACATCTTTAAAACACACTTGATTTGTATCTTTTTGTAAAACCATGTTGTAGACCAGTGGATGCAATTTCTTACTCAGTGTCTATAAACATCCAACGTATTTGTTTCTCAGCACCTGTGTGCAGTACAACAGTTCTTTTAAATGTTGATTGTTGCACACCGATTAACTCCACATAAGCTCCTTATGATGGCATGTGCAGTGTGTTCGTTATGTAATGCATTCAAGCCAATGGAGGCCCATTGAGCCCCGTTGTGTTTACAACCAGCCCCTAGATATACTCTCAATATATCTTTTTTAATGCTTTTGATTACACGCAGCAGATACAGGTTCATCAGTTTTTCATCCAAAAAAGCCTCCAAATCATCATCATGTGCAGATGGCAATCACACGCATATTCCTCAGCAAATGCTTCTCCAGTTTAAATCCAACTACCTTCTGCATGTTCCTCCCCACTGACTCACAGTCTGGTTATTTCTGCTAATCTTGAATCTAAAGACCAGGGCAGGGGGATTTCAACCTGGCGCTCCTGCCCTCCTGCTGGCATCGCCTCAAGAGCAGAAAGCCCAGCTGAGACTTAAGACGCATTACCAAACCATAACGGATGGTAGCCTATTTCCTCTGCATCGAGACCACATTGCCCCTCTATTCCCCGGCAGAAATAAATAATTTCCAGGGTGCTCGGCAGCCGGAGAGATTGAATTAAAGCAAAGGTCCCTACCTGATGAAAGAAACGGGGGTCGTGGGGGAGGAATAAAACACCGTAATGAAAAACCAGATATCCTCTGGCAGGGGGGGAATCAGGGAGAAGTTCACTTCAGATACTGTCCCTGCCAAGACTGTAATTTTGTAATTTGGGCAGGTTGGACTTTTGATTCAGTCTGGGCCAAATGAAAATTAGAGCTCCCACATATCAGAAACACATGGAGGCAGCGTACTCGCCCTCTTTCCCCAGTCTGAGGCAACGCTCAGCGATTGCTTCGGCGTCTCCTGTGAAACCACACGAGCACTAATAAACCCAATCGTTATAATCCCGCAATAGTGTCCCTTTTACCTCGACGTCCACCACCATTTTTTTGGAAGAAAACTTCCTTTTCAACACCTAGACGACGGCGTGTCCGCCCCGGATCACACGGTGGGGACAAAACATGTGACTGTAACTCCAAAACAAGCTGCACCATTTCTGGACGATTATGAGGAATGCATGCCGAGTCAGTGGGGTCGGGTCTGGGCCCCATAAATAGCCTTCTGGAACAAAAGCAGAGGCTTGAATACATAAGAGAGAGCTGTTCAGTGCTCGGGTCAGAAGTGGGAGCAGGCTACGGACAGCTTCATAGCCATAAAGTGAAAGGGAGAAGAGTCAGGCAGATATACAGAGCCTCCGGTGGTACGGTGGCCTGTGGCGCACACAATGCAAACACCATGCACACATTCCTCTTTCAGCCGCATGCTCGCCAAGAAAATGTAATTAGACATTTGCTGAAAACAGAGAGTTCTTTCTTTCTGTTCATTCTCTCACTGCGTGAGTATGTATGTTTTTATTTGTTGTTGTTTTTTTGTATTTGCAGTGCCGTCAGTGAGTAGAAAAAAAGGCAGCTGCTGTAAATACACGGCTGACAGAGAGCTACTCATTTCCAATTGCAGGCGGGAGACAGAGGTTGGCTCAGCGGGGTGTCCTAATGACAGCGTGTCGCGGCCCACCGGCCTCGACGCCTCCCGGACAGGTCACACACTCCATATTTATCCGCATCCAGAACATGGCTCCCGCGTGGCATCGGCCCGCTTGAGGACGCATGCGGAGGGAGGCGGCCCGAGCCTTTGGCTGCATGTCATGCCGTAATGCTAGATGTGAGCGTCCAGGGGGCACAGGGAGGACGACGTAAGGAAATTATCCCGGTCACTCCGTACAAAGAGCATCGGGTTCACGCCAGATCGACTTATAACCGAAGTCTGAAGTGATCCTGAATCAGATTGAGGGACGGAGCAGCTACATCCAGCACATGGAGAGGTTTCCCCACCATGCTCGTAAAACAACAAGCACGTACGTTAAATCAAAAGATACAGGAAACACCATTTTAAAAAAGTCTGCTCAAAATCTGTGAGGCAGGTTCTAAGCTAGCCTCATTTTTTGTTTTAGTCTTTAGCATGAGTCAAGCCCCAAAAAAACTGGATCAAAAGCATGTTTTATTCATCACCATCCCTGACTCCTACATGTCCAAAACAAATGCTTTTCGGCAGATGGCCACCAGCCCCCTGTTACACAGTGGACCACTTTGGTAGTTTGGGAATTCTCCTCTTTTAACTTGGAGGTGCAGTTGGGCCGTACCGTCTGAGCAGCTGTCCTCGCTGCTGACGCTCAGCCTCTCCGCGTTGCCCTGGACATACTTGTTGTAGAGCTTGATCCTGAGCGCCCAGCTCAGGTCGGGCTGCCTCACCGTGTTCTTCAGTCGCCTCCTGGCATTGGCGAACCAGTTGGAGACCTAAGAGAGAGAGAGAGGGGAAATAGAAGCAAATAGAAACAGGTGTTATTGTTTGGACTCCACACACGTCCACGTCCAAAGAAAACGTCTTGCTCTCCGCCTGCCTGCCTGCCTGCCGCATGCCTGTCTCCATCAGGGGAAACCAAAAGAGAGGCTGAGGCAAAAGACAGAAGCGGAGTCGGGTTGCAGAGCGGCTCCCTGGAACAGCTTTGAGAAACATCCCAGACACTCCAGAGAGACACCCCAGCATGCATCTTTTCTGTGTCAACGCCATGTAGAAACATTCAACACCCCGCAAGCGCCGAGCGGCCAGCAAACGCAACGTTTCATTAACTAATGTTCCTACCGACATGTACGTCCCACCCGCCACCCATGCTTATTCTAGACTCGCACAGCCTCCCTCCGACTATACGTTTTCGTCTTCAAGATGCAATAAAAGAGACACTTGAGTCGGCGCTCTTCCTTTCACTGGGCAGGGAGACTATTAGATGTTATACTAGAATAACTTTTCATGCTCAATAGACTTCAAGCAGCTTATGGAGGGGCTGGGACAGGGGCCTTATGCTAGAGTACTTATTTTTCTAATCCCCTCTTCCAGTATCGTGTTTCTCGTTAACTAGGACCATCCCACATCCCTTTTGTCTCGAGCCCAGCGCTGTGGCACTCCAGGGGCAAGGCGGCATCGAGTACATGTGGCTCGGCCGGAGGACTGCCTGGCTAATGAGGAACTGGAGGAAGCATTGCTGTCAATGGGGTGAGAGGAGAGAGAAAGGATGGCACGCCTGCTCAGATGACACCCAGAGAGATTTTCAATAAACACGTATGGCAGCCAAACCAGCTCGTTCACCCGTGGCCTGTCTGGACTGTGTGTACCGTAGAGGGAGACGGCGAGCAGGCACGCCGAGGGACTTCGACGGTGATGGAGAGATGGCACCGGAGCATTAGCACATACTTTGAAGAGACAATTTACAGCGTTGGGATGGGGGGGAAAAATGGGCTGTTTTGCTCAAACATGACAGATTTAGTCTCTTCGAACACCTTGTGCCAGGTGGGTGTTTCCAGGGAAAAACGCACAGGAAGTGATGCATTCTACATTACTGGTGGCGGTGGTTGCTTTGGACTAAACAGTAGAAGAAGTGTGTAGTTCGTAGGCAAAGAAAAGAATGCCACATTGGGCTGCGACTAACAATTATTTTCATATTGAATCGTTTATTGATTGATTTGTATAGTAATTCATTAAGAGACTATAACATGTTCGAACATGGTGGACAAACACCCAGCACATGTTCGCAGAACTCAAGGCGATGTCTTTAAATCGCTTGTTTTGCCTGAAAGCTAAAGAGTAACCATTTTTTATGTTGTTTACATTTGCATATTCTAATATTCTTAGCATATTCTCACATTTGAGAAACAGAATGTGAAGACATTTTACTGGATAAATAACTTGGACATCAATCAACCAGGACAACTTTTGGCAGGCAATTATCTGTCAATCATCTTTGCAATAAGTCGACTAATCAAAAGTGAATCGACTGGAAATCAAAGGAAGAATAAACACAACGTAAAAAGAAGAAGAAACTCCCAAATAGAGAGAGAAGAAGAAGAACCTCCCTCATACAGGAAAATGTGGTGGGAATTATTTACCTGCCTGTCATCACCCTCATCCCCTGACCTTTGACACCGCTGCTGGTATTTGGGTGTCAGCTTATGTCAGCGTGTGTGTGAGCTTGTGTGAGTGTGTGTGCGTTCGAAGCACAGCATCCCGGTGTCCAATACAAAGCATTCCTCTGCACTCTGCTCGCCCTCACCAAAACAAACAGCTCCATCAGGCTCCCAAAATGAGAACCAGATTAGGCATCGTGGCCGGCGGCCCAAAAAAGCCGCCGCAGCGTTTCTGAGGGCCGTATCAGTGACCTCGTCAGCCAGATGATACTGTACATACACAGCTGGGAGCACCAGACGCAAAACACACGTATATCAACCGATGGGTTTCCTTCTCCGTGGTCTGCTTTGTAAGTGCCTGAAGTCCTGTTGTCCACTGTACTCTTGTATTATCAGTGGAGGGTGCAATAGCATATATATATAACCTGTATTCATAACTATAACTACAACTACACTAGTGGTTCCCAACCTACAGGTCGGGGGCCAACAGGAGGCCTGAGGATAAATATGAGGATTTAAGATACAAACAAAAGGAGTCAAATAATAATAATACATGTCGACTACATACAATTGAGTACATTTTTCTAGATTTTTTTGTGAAATTATGAATAGCTTTACCTGTTTATGCCCCTAAAATGTACAACATAGGAAAATAAAATCCAAGGGCTCATAAGACAAAGAGGTTGAGAGCGACTGCAACGCCAAGTTCCATTTACAGTCATTTTGTCACATTTGAGTGAAATAATAAAAGAACGAACGGAATTGCCAATTTAAAAGTAAGAAGAAATAACATTGACCACCAGTGCTCGCGAGCTGAAACATAAACAGCTTAAGATGTAAAAACACGTTCTACTCGCAGCCTCCTAATTGCAAATGTAAGTCAAAATCCACTTTTTACACAAAAACCACAGAAATCAAATTTCCCTTTTCCCCTCACTGATCATACTGCAGTGAACTGAGCAATACTTTTCTCTCTGCTCATCACCGGACCAGCAAGGGACAAAGACCAGAAAGTGGACTGACCTGGACCAGGGTCATTTGCGAGCCGAGGGCCAGCAGGATCTTCTCGGTCTTGGTGGGGTAGGGGTTGTCTCTGTGTTTGTAGAGCCACTGCTTGAGCGGCCGCGCCATGTCCTGCAAGGCCTGGCGCTTGTGTCGCACTTTGCTGCCGCTGGGACGACCCCTGTGGAGGAACGGGTAGAATAACGTCAGCCAGGTTCCACAGTGGAGTAAAGCTACTCTATGTATACATTAAACCTTCATTGCCCATGTGTGTATGAATTATGGGACACTTGGAATGATTTTTCTTTTCATCTCACCCTGTAATGTTTGTTCTTTTCTGTCCAGCACATTTTTTGATTTTTACAAATTACAGATAAAATAGTATAGAATCTGCCGACAAACGCAGGATTTAGTCCTTCTTAGTTATTTGAAATGTACCCATCCTGCATTTACCAGTAACATCATGTTATTCATTATATCAGGATAAAATGTTGGTCAACCATCTAGATTTCAATTCCTCATTTTCACAAATTGAAGTAAAAAAATCTGTTGTTAAAGCCATGGAAGAGAAACAGGATTATGTTGTTTATGAAAGCGAAGCAGACAATGTTGTGCAGCTGCAATTGGAGTCCTGAGTGGACCGGCATGTTGTCTGAATGGTTAGTCATGACACGTAATGTGAACACTCAATAGAGTGTGCACTTTTCTCACCCAAAAAACTGCAATTAAACTGAGAAAGGCTAGATTAAGAGAGAGAGAGAGAGAGAGAGAGATACATGGCCACTCGCTGTTTATTTTTCATTGCGTGTCCCACAAACCACCGGCGCGTTGCAATGGAACAAACAAAAAAACCTTTGCTCAGGCGCAACATTTTTGCCAGATTACCACTTCACACCTGGGAGAAGCGGATCAAGAACAATGGAGCTGGGTCACAGCCAAGCCATCACACAAGGGACAGACAAAAAACTGAAATTATACTTGTGGTTTTCCTTTACAGAAAAGGGCTCTGACACATGTCCAGAGGATCATATGAAGAAGAAAAATAACATCCACAGCAAGAAAAAGGGGGGATTGGAAATATAGATATTCTAAAGTCCAAAATAAGAAGTTCAGTGCCACGCACAGCGCTTGCAGGACTACTGCAGTGATTATTATACAAGATAAAACCAACACAACATATCTTGAACTCACTATAAATGCCTTACTGGGAACACAGATACTCTGTGAGTTCCTAATGGCATATTCAAAAGTTTTTATTCAAGTCTGTCCGCATCAGCCTGGTGGTTTCCCCAACCCGGTCTGTGAAGGACTGGGTCTCACCTTAGCTCCAGGTTTTATGAACCTGTAGATGTCAGTATGGTGCCGTGCTCCACTTCTCCCTTTATCTCTGCAAAAAGCTCCACTGACTGCAGATGTAACATATTTCAGTCTAACCTCAAGTCTGCCTGAGGTTCATGTTCTACAAATATTTTGCTTGTAATCTAGATTGGTACGAATATCCGAAAGGACATTTTATTCCGTGTTCTGAATGTTGGTTTTAAACACACGCACACACACACCTCGCTTTAATCTTTTAATGTTCTTCATTAGCACTGATGTCTCCCTTGAGGCGTCACCGCACAGTCACACGAGTCCACCGACTCATAATATTCTTTATTGTTGAAGGTCACTCCTTGAGGAGGCTTCTGAAGGTCAGCTATATGATATCTCTCTCGCTCTCTCTTTGGTATCAAATAAACAAATAATAGAATGGCACTGTGTTTTCTTAACACCTGCTCCCAGTCACAAGAGAAAACAAAAATAAAATATATTATGTGATTGACTAGGCCACACAGAGAGTTGAAGGGAAAATGTATGTATTGGAAACAGATGGAGACTTGCTACCGAACACGACTGACCTACTTATTAATGTTAAAGATTAGCTGTGAACATCAACACCTAAATGAGGACCAGATTTAGAAACGGTGAATAATAATTTCAAGATCCATCAGACCCGACCGCAATAAAGCCACATGAAAAAACAGTATGAATAACCCAATATGCATGTCAGCCTTGTGAACCATGAGTAGTCAAAGTTTAGACCTTCCTCGTGGGTGTTTTATCCGCGCGTAAATTCCAGTTGTGCCTGCATAAATGCGCAATGCTCGCACAACTGCAGAAACTATTGTATCCTTCCGAAATATAATTATGTATTATAACTCATGGAGGCTCGTGCACATGACCCATGCAATTCTATAGTAATGTCACCTTACAAGTCCTATCTGAGCTTGACATTTCTTTTCCCGTCTTCATTTTGCGCACAAGGTGGAGAGATGATAACCCCAGAGCTCTGATAACAAAACCCCTCATTGCTATCCAAATCTCTCGTAGTGCTAACTTGTGCTGATTGAAGTAACCGTGAAACAGAGGTGTTCCTCACCGGCAACCCCGGACTCCAGTTAAGCCACGTGTTAATAAAAGCCACACGTGCGTTAAACGGAACGCTCCACATACCCGCTCCTCCTGTGTCTGATGGCCTGGTTGTCTCTGATGGTCTGGTTGCTGGAGAGGAGGTCTGGATGTTGCCCGTCGATGACTTCTAGATAATTTCTGCTGCTCATCTCCACCTCTTTCGCCTTCTCCTCAAACAGGACCTGGCTGCTCAGTTTGTTAAACACAATGGTGTTCATCTTCGGCCAGATATCCCCCCCCCCCGATTAAAAAAATGAAAAAGGTGGACAAAAATATAAAAAAAGGTTTCTCCTCTGATCTGTCACAGCGTCCCCGTGTCTTTCCTGTTGAACAAGTGTGGACATTTTACAAAAAGAGTCTTAATATATATATATATATATATATATATATATATATATATATATATATATATATACATATATATATAAAACATAATTCGACACAGTCTGGTGTGTGAGGTTCTGTTTCCCTTCCCCGCGTGCCGCCCGCAAACGCACTGACTGAAGCAGCCTGCAGACTTCTCGAGCTGCGCTGTTGTGATGCGTCATTATAAGTTCGCTCTTTGTAAACATTCGCATCTGCAACTCGCAATTCATATTAAGGGATTTACGTGCAGCCTAATAGGTTTTTAAAAATGAGCAAACAAACAAACAAACGCAATGTGGAAAGAGCATGAGCGCAGACAGCAGGTCCAACTATTATTGGTGAATACATGTCGAGCGCAATGGCAATAAAACCTGCAATAAAACCCTCATCACGAGACTAATTATTCTCCTACTCAGCTTCCAATTTGACTTTTCATAGAAGATGTAACACAATTCCACTCAATTCTATTGCATACATGTTTCACTTGCAACAAACAACGACGGTGAACATATAACGTGCTGCCGTAAATCTAGGCTTCAGACTCGGTGGTGTAGGTTATAAAAACTAGATTTGAGTTTGTTTGTTTTGTATTTATTTCTTTGTTTTTGTCTGTGTTTTAGAAGTCAAGCATCTTGAATATTTCTGCCTGCCTCTTCTGCGCTGCGGTCGCACGTCTGGGCAAAAAACAACAACACTCCCGAATGGTTTATTTTGGTTGGTGCTCTCAATGCCAAACAAACAAACCCCGCACGCTCCACAAGTGTGACATCTTCTATTTTCCCTGCTCTTCCTAGTCGCTCTGGGGAGGTTGAATATTGAATTTGTCACGGGGAAAGAGACGCGCCGTGATGCGGTGCCATCAGCACCCTAGTGCCAAATGTGTAGCCGAGAGGACAATGGGAGTGATGACACCCACAAAGAAACATTATTCCGGCATAATAATTCATATTATATATTATCATTAGACTTAACGTCGTGGAGACTGAAATCAGAATAAAGTGACATTTAAACTCAGTTATGTCCATTCAGAGTTGGATAAACTGGCTTTATCCTCCTCTGACATCCCTGATTCCAAACCTCACTAACCTGAGTACCATTTCAACGCTGAGCCTATCGGTCCATTCCTTTAAAAAAAAAAAAAATAAAGCATCCATCCCTGTGTCAGTGTCTCTCCGTCAGTTACCTGTCCCGGGCCCCTCCTGCGTCTCTCTGCCGTGTAGAACAATAATCCTGCTTCCAGTCGCCCATTCCCTGCTCACATGTTCCCGTCCTGAGATCCTGAGCTCAAACCACACCGACCGCCGTCTCCTCCTCCGCTTTATCCAGCGGCCCGCGCCGCGCCGCCCGGGACTCTGAATAAACCACCCTGCTCGTGTTTCCTAGCACACGGCCCGAACCTGCGAACATACTGCTGATGGTCTACGCCGGTTCCGGGGCAGGGGGCCAGCGGAGGGAAAGAGAGAGAGAGGGAGGGAGGCATCGCGCTGCAAAAAAAGAAAAAGAAAAGTGGGCAGTCGAAATAACTGACTCCGTGGTGGAGTCTGATAATGTTTCTTTTTCTTGAAACAAATGTATCCAGATGACATCTCCTCACAGAGCACACGCTGGCTCCAGGGACTACCTGGTCCTGTTGCCACCATCTCTAATGAGGAAGCCTCCCATCGAGGTTGAACGAGTTAAAGTAGTCAGTGTGCTAACTAACGGCTTCATTAACAGTCCATAATACATGAACTCGTGTTTCATAGATCAGGTACAAGCCATCAAAGATGCACCTTAATTGGTGAAATCGTTGCACAAGGTTCCAGTTGAGTGCAGTGGATCTCTGTTGAATTAATGTGCATTACAGTGTAATTATGGTGAAGAGCTTTATGGTGCAAAATTAGCACACAAAAAACTAATTGATGTGCAGTGAATTTAGTTTTTGGAGCTGCTCGGGGTCCCACTGGTTAATCCAGGTGTCATGAAATCTGTTGTCTCAGAAATTTGACGGAGCCAATTCAAATCTTCTTGCCACATTTGCAGGATGTGTGCCTCTGTCTCTAGAGGAAAGACGTTCTCTACAGTTCCTGCACTGTGCATGGAGACCGAGTTAAACCTGTCAAGTGTCTGCTGCAGGCACACTCTACACCTGTGTTTGGATGCTCGTAAAGAATGCATCATCGTCCCTTCACTGTAACGTCACACCACCTAAATGGAGCCATGTCGAATGTCTTAATTGTACTCCTCCCACAGGAGTTTTTTTGGAACGCCTCATAAATAACTTTCTTTGTATTCCATACAGCTGCACATCGTCGTTTTTTTTGTTGCAAAACATCTTCTTCTTCGAGCTGCCTGAAGCTCAAGTCAACATCAGTGCTTTTGCCTGCAACGATAATTATTCCATCAGATCCAAACCGAACACAATCCAAGCTGTTTTTAGTAACATTCAGAATGAAGAGAGAGAGAGAGAAAAAAAAAGGAGATTATTACCATACATAGCCATGCCACTGTTGGTTACTCCTGAAGCACCCTCTCATTGACTTCCATTATAAAAGATGTCACATTATGGGCTCATGAGTCACAGCTTCTGAGGTCCTCAGCTGTGTGTTCCCTTGGGGTTTATCCAAGGTAGTGATTCAAAGGACGTGACTAAGCAACAAGGGCCATATGAAGGGTTAGGGATGTAATTATTGTTTATTTGTGCTTATTTTCATTTAACGGGGTAAGTTCACTTTTACTAACGGCTTGTGCAAACATAGTATGAATGACCTAGTTATGCGATCACTTTAATTCAGGTCGGGGAAGGTTTTTTTGCTCAGGTCATACACAATATGTACGTTTTTTCGGTCTGGCCTCAAGTGAACCTCTGTTACCTCCAGTGACCTCGTCACTGTTATCTAAAACTGTGTGGGAGAACGACCGTCTCCAGGGACGGGGGAAATCTGGACTGGTCACTGGCATCTCTTTCATGTTATTCCACCTTCTCCAAAGCCCCTGCTTCGGGCTGTTGGCCATTATGGGCGTGCAAAGTCATCCGACAGGTAGGAAGCATGACATCATTAGTCACAGTGTGCTGCTTTGTGGTGGTTGGTGGCCGGAGCTCTGCAGGCATTCCCTTTTCATCTCAAGCTGGAGTTTCATGGAACTTTACCCGCATCTGCTTTTTTTTTTGTTTTCCTCAGATCTTTGTCGCTCTGCTGGTCACTCGGGTTTGACCGATCATGCTTTTTCGAAGCCTGGCACAAAGACACCAATGTTTAGAGGTTGGAGTTGCAGACAGCTGACACCATGTGCAGGCATTGGCAACTGCTGGGCCTGTCGATACAAAAATAATGTACAGTCTGATTTATGGTTAAAGGGCCACCCCACAAATATTACACATCAAAATCCGTTGACTCAACGTAAACAGGACCTACAATTCAGCCTGAGAAAACCGTTCTATGATGTCGTACGTGGCTCTGGAGGAGGTCGGCCAAAGTCTGAGAAAGTAACCTTGATGATGTAATAGTGATGTCATCAGGGTTATCTCAGCCATGGGCTTGAGAAGACCACAAATAAATATGCGCTGTTTACTAGGTGTTGACTGTAATGAAAGATCTTATGGACCGGCTACAGGGAAAGGGAAGACCCCAGTGTTTCTAGCATGTGACCCAAACAAGAGGATTGAAAGCTGGTCACAGCGGCGTTCATCTGGGGGTCTTCATTACAGATGTGGTTATAGAGGCCTCACCCTCACCCTACTATACTGCGCTGTTAGCAAGCTAACAGCTCACACGCCAGTAAACCTGGACCCCTTTCTCAGCTTCTTTCTACGGTCTCCTCGCCGGGTCGTTTCAATCATTTAATTCAATAAAGAGTTACTAAAGGGAGATAAACAAGCTCACTGAGCTAGCTAGCTGGTAAAGCATTACTCAGCGTGCTTGTTAGCTTGGTTTTGGTATTTGCACCATCGACTCCTGCCTCATCGCCCATTCCTCTGTCCTTTGATTATACTCTGGCTGGAGAGGATTACATGAAAGCGGATTATGAAACACTTTTGTAGACTCGTGCTGTCAAAGGTCAGCGCTGTCAAGTTGGGTTGCTTTTGTTCAACAGTGCAAACTTTTGTGTCGAAGTTGAACAAGGCACAAAAGATTTCTTTGAGTGTTTTTCATGTTGCCCTTGAACACTAATCTGCTGATTCAACTGAAATAAACTGATTTCGCTGCAAAGTTTCCCCATTTCAAATGTTGGTGTGACCGGGCCAAAAAGTGATTTTGTTTTTTAATCTGTCACTGCTATTTCCCAATCTTTGTAATTGTGTTATCAGTGGAGTATCCATTTAACAAAAGCCCACATTTTCAATATATCCATATACTGATCTCCATATATGTTACGCTTTGTATCTCAACCTCTGGAGCTTTGTTTTCATACAATGCCGGGAAGGAAACCTCAGTTTAACGCCACCCTACCTCGTCCATCCAAGATGATTTAATTTAAAAGCTATACGTCAGTGTGTTTTTGGGAACATGTAGCTCTGTTCTTGCTTCTAAACTCCGGACATGTTTTATGTAGCCTAGATGCCACTCAGTCTTGTATTGTTTTAACGGAGTTCATTTGTATGAGGGGTTTGTCTGGCCTGCCAGAGGGGCGGTTGTAGTTAAAGTTTTATTTCCCTGCTCTCATAACATTTGTTTTCTCCTTAAACTTTCAATTTAACTCTGATCCCTTTTACAGAAAGCACACCACTAGCGGAGCAAATCAAATGTCTCTGCTTTTGAATAAATAAGATATTGTCGTAAGGAGGTAGCAGAAGATCAGCAGCGTCAAATGGAAGACGCTGTGTCTTTTTTGAGGCATTGACTGTAAAATTGAAAAGCAGGCATTCATTATACATCATGGATCCAGCAGGCAACACCCTGTTGTTGCCTGGGGGTACTCCATCATTCAATGTGTATTAAAGGATCTGGCTATGAAAGGTGGCCATTACGTGAAATCAGCGTTAGCTCAATGTCAACACCTTACGCCATTACAATCTAAATTATTTTCTAAAACCCCAGTCTCTACACCCATAATCTGTCCCCCATTTAAGATGATGTTTTCACTCCAGACTTGGACTTAATTTCGGCGTGTAAACCAAGTTGGAATTACATACCGTAGTGTGCGGACTACTTGTAAAGCCACAGACATATTTGTTCAATAGTTTGCCAGCTTTGGTGGAAAATGTGACTGAGGAGAAAATGTGCAGGTTGTTCAAAATGACCTAATTACTGTTTTCAGGGGTTTTAAACATTTGGGACACTAATCAGCCAGTTGAATCGTGTGCTGTCTGTCCATGTCTACTGAAAGTAATCAAGAGTCCAAACCAAGTGCCATTAGAAGTCACTGCAATTGCTCCTTGAAATTACAGTGGGGAATAATTGCAACTTGGAACACCCAATACTCTTCTTACCCTCCTATCCTCTGTTGTCTCTCTAAATATGGCTTTCCAAGAATAGACAAGTGGCTACTACATAGGCACATACTACTTCAGAGGGAGGCGGTGCCAGTTCAGTATCCAGTGTACGTGAAGGTGATGGATACATCTGTCAGAGAACATGCTTTCCTTGCAAACCGGACCCTCTGATTTTCTTGTACTGGCAATCCAAGTGGTATTAAGTCTGACAAAGCGGTCTTTTTGTGTGCCTAAGCCGTGCCAGAACTACTCACTCACGTTAGAATAACAAAGAGGCATATTTGACTCTTTGTCATTTATAATACCAGTGTGAAAACTTCAGTGAAACGTTTCAGTTATTTCGAGTGTCATCGGCTCTATTATCCTGGTTGTGCTATCTTTGGTTGTTGAGTGTCCAGGTATTTCTTTTTGTTTTTGTGAGCAGACAGTTGCAAAGCTATGAAGTATTTGGGAGTGCTTGGGCAAACTGACAGACAGCAGTGAGCTGGACTGGAACGGGGTGTTATTTATGCATCTCGCGGTGGGAAAGGACATTTATTAATGTCAGAGTTAAAGCAGGACTTTGGAAACATTGGAGTTAAGGAAGAGAATGCCACACACAAAAAATGAGAGGATACAACACCACACCAAAGCAGAAAAATGCATTTTGAACATTTGCCCAATCGACCACTTTTACAAATATGACTTATAATTTTGTGAAGAAACTTAAGCCTGCCGCGTGTACCACCGTTTTGTACTTTGCGCTCATGTCACATAGCAGGCAATCAGCTGCAGATTTAAATAGGATGTTCCATAATGCCTTGCTGATGATTTCTTGATTTGGTGCTATTCCCCTTAGTTGCAGGTCTTCCCCTCAGGTCCAGAGTCGTGATAGCTTGATGAAAAGACTGTGATGAAAACTCTGGGATAATATAATTGTTGGTGTGGTGCCATACGGAGCTCTCAGGTCGGTTTATGATCCAGCAAGGGAAACCTGGCCGGGATTATGGTTCACAGCTGTGCAGCAGGGAGCGTGTGCCAACTCATCACTGTCTGTGTGAGGAACTTGGCATTTTTGAGCATCTTTACTAGACAATATCCTTTGTGTGCAGATGAATAGAACTGCCTGTTGGCTATCAGCGTCCTCTCCTTTCCAGTTATGTAACTGCAAGAAGGAAGGGTCCAGAAAGGCCGCAGGTCATAGAAAACCTTCTGTGAACGCAGAGCTGGAAAGTACTATGAACATCATCACATGTGACATTACAAAGAAGGTTGCAGAGTGAGAAAGACAGTAAATCAGCATACAAAAAATAACTGCAAACATGTTAAAAAAGTAAGAAAGATGCAGTTACGTTCCGAGGCCAATCAGTGTGATTTTATTAAAGCTTGAGTCATACCTTTCAATTTTCATCAAATCAACAGTGGTGTCTAAGATTTCCCAATTCCCTCAATTTCAAGGTCAGGTACAGAACAAAAAGCTATGATCTGTTAATGTGGTTGACAGGCATATCCTAAACCCCGACCCACCCTAACCCCCCTCCCTACCTTCACCTCACACTGACTACAACGGACAGACATCAGATCCGGTGAGCAAAGACTGTTTCATTAAATGTGCTTAGATGTTGAGTGCCGTAACAGTTCAGGATGAGCCAGGTTGACTAATCTAATAGAAGTCCCGCACGGAGCCTCCTCCTATCTGCTCCGCCCTCTCGCATTCACGGCAGGAAAATATATGCGTTTTGATAAGAACAAAAGTTGCTTTTTGATGTTTCTGCAAATCAAGGCCCACTGTACTTCTGGCCGTGTCAAAGCAAAAAAATGGCCCAATATGTGGTTTCTAAGAGCTTGGTGACAGAGGAAGTACTCGTAGGGCCTGCTGGAAAACTACTGAGCTAACCGCTAATATGCTGGCCTGACACTTTTTGTTCCCAGGACTGACACCATTTCCATAAATGAAGAGTTACTGCAGGGTGGAAAACTAATTATCTGAGCTTGCTAACTATCATCCAGCAAGCAAATTGAAAAATAAGTTAATGAAATGTATTCAAAATACATGTTTGCATCCACGACTCCTGTCTCAGTACTATCTTGTGTATTATGTGCTTACACGTAGCAAAAGCTTTGTTGGCTCAAATTAAATAGTTCTTGGCATAAGAGTTCATGTACAAAATAAAATCTTTGCATGTGTAAAACATTGACAACATCAAATCTGAATTGCAAGCCTAATGTTTGTCTGGACCAGAAGCCATTATTCATATTTTTTAGACCTTTTTGGACTCTAGCAGCTTTGAAATCTGACCCAGACCCTGTGGTATTTACCCGCACATTTCTGTGTTTATTTATTGTCATAACAGCTTGTTATTTACACTTAATGAAAGGGAATGTCAGAATTCATTAGTGCAGTGAAAGCTGCTTTTTAATCTCCCGAGGAGTGCAACATTGTGAGATCTTGTCAACTGCTCGAAGGAAGCGGACGCAGAGAGGCAGCAAACAGCGTGTGAGCATGACACACGAGGCTCACTGCAACAGACCGGTGGTGTGAGCATGCCGTAATGATATTAAAGCTAATTTACAGATTGAGAACAGAAACTGTGTTCACCCCCTCGTCCGCTACCAGAGAGCGCTGCTCTGTTTGGATGGAGCTCTGAGAGGCCGTTGTGTCCGGGCATGTTTTTAATGGCAACATTGCACGCTAACCACGCTGCTGCCGCTGTGCAGCAGTTTGATTTTATATTAAAAATGGTCCTTAGACACTGAAGGGGACGGAAAGCCACTTCTAATATTTGGAAATAACTTTTACTGTTCATTAGTTTCTTTTATGAAATATTGCTGGAGGACGCTTGAGGAGGTGTGGGATCTTTAAAAAAAACTTAAAAAGAGCTGTTCCATTTAAAAACAATTAAGCTAGTATCACAATACACAGCTCACTCTCTGAAAGGCTGCTTAACTGTAAAAAAAAGAAAAGAAAAGAAAACCATATATATATACTCACCCAAAATGTGGATAGACAATTTTCCCTACTGTAGAAAGGGCATTTCCACACATAAATCTTAAGTGTGTAATAAAGTCCTTGAATGTGGTTGCATCCATCACCCTGACCTATGGGAAACCTCTGTTGGAGTCTGGACAGGGTGAAGGTCAGGTCAATGGTGAGACATAGCAGCTGAGACACAGGGGTGTGGCAGATGCCAGAGCCCACACTTTCCCTCAAAACAGGAGCAACAACATCAGGGATATCCCTCCACTATTTCCATCCCTTCTGTGAAGCAATGAAAAGCGCCAGATCTTAAATGGTGACCAGAAAGGCCAGAACCGGACGTAATTGCTGCATGTGCCGAGACGTGGAGGCATAACCTCTAATTTCTCGTGAATAATGTCCCTGTGTCAAACAAAATATGCCAAAAACGTGGCGGTTTCTGTTCCTTAGAGGGTTTGTAGCTCAGCTAATACACTCAACGGTGGCTTTATAATCAATGAACCAGAGGGCCGGGCTTCTGAAACTTGCTATTTCCTCTCAGCGTCTCCCCTATGCTCCCCTATGCTCTACAGGTTCAGAGAGGGTATTCAAGCACTGTTTCTTTTCAACAAGTAGTGTAAGTATTGCAATTCAAGCCGTAGCCAGTTTTGGAGACATGATAAATTGCAAAATATGAAGAATTCTTCCCAAGTTTCTTGTTTACATTACGTTTGCAAAATCAGGTTCGAAATCCCACAGGCTGCACCCTCTACTGTACTTTTTGGGTAATACTCTTCACCAATCACAAGCGTGAATTCGGCTACTGAAAATCTAGATGCACATAGCGGGCCAATCAGGGCGGGGCAACCCAAATAGTACCCACAGTATATAACGTAGTGTGCTCTGCTGCCGGACTATCCTTTTTCTCTTTACCGAACTGTCGTCGCTTCAAGAACATCGTCAGCGCCCGTCATGTCCCGGTCTCATCACTGGGATGGACCTACACCGTTTCCATGTTCTCCCTCACCAATTTCCACACAGGAAACAGAAGTGATTGAACTAAATACTCTAATGTCTGCTGCATTGTCCTCATCTGGACAAGCGGTGATGTATTCAGGGACCTCATCTCCAGCACTGGACTTGTGCAAGTCAGCCTCCCATGGGCCAGTCTTCTATTTATTAATATCGTTCTATCTCTGAGATATGTCAGGCTCTTCTTCAGGGTCTGGGCTTATTGGAACAACACCAGACTGGTGAAAAGGGTGGGCTGTGGTACATCTACATGCCCCTGTGTATTCATCGGGATCACTGTACCTATAGAGTCCAGTAGGCTAGAGGGTTCTGTGTACTCCTCGAGCGTCAACTATGAATGTCTCGGGGAAAGCGTGTTAATATTAACGCATAGTGTCTTTTCAAAATAAAGGTCACGTCTTCACAGGAAGTTTAGGTTTAGGCAACAAAACCTCTTCCTTTGACGTTAACTTCACTGACTTATGTGACTAACGGCTGACGTCACAAAATGTCAACGTTTACTTATAGTTTCTCACGGGACACAAACTAGCGGTCTCCTTGACGACTTCTTTTTGTGTTTGTTTGACCCACCCATCACCCCTTTGGTCTCTCTGTGTGTACCATCTCGCACTTTATACTACTTCAGTTGTTTACAATGGAGTTAGTTGCAAGCCCGATGCCTCGGATGCAGTCGATAAAGAGTGCCTCTGTGCGTCGTTGTTGAGGAGCACTGAACAAGCTGCGGTATTTGGGAGTGAGAACAGGTTGAACTTCCATGGTTTGTGAAATTGTTTATATTTATTATAATACTTTATTACTAAAAGTAAGATGGGTGTTACATATGGGGTTTAGGTTTTGTTCTGAAATGAATTCTTGGTAGACAAGAGCGAGGCGCACAGAAGTACTGGGTGGATGGAAAAACAGATCATTTGTCAAGAAATAGTTCCAATATGTAACTCCCACTGAAACCACAACATGTTTTTGCTAAGCGTATCTTTTTTAACTTTGTTTCCCCATGATTTTAGTCTTCATGAAAAGCTAGCCTAACTACATCCACTCCAGCTCTGCACAACGCATAGATGAACCTAATATTGATCTTCTCATCTTACTTTTGGAAGGAGATCAGATAAGCTATTCCCCAAAATGTTGAAGTATTAGGAAATTAGCACTAAACGAGAAAAGGAGCTAAAATTAAGAAAAATCACAGAACCTCAAAAAAAATCATGAAAAAAACCAGCATGAGAAAAGGAAACTTTGAGCAGCCACTGAAGGAAAAAAAACAATGTTTCCCTCATTGTTTGTTGAAGTGACGAGACGCTTTTCCTTTAAACAGGATTACATTTGACACGAAGCATGTCGCGGCGGTTATAAAGCTTGCTGCATGGAATTAAAGAGCCATTAATCATTGTGAGTTTATTTGCTCTGAGTGGTTTGTAAGTGGCTTCCTTCAGTTCAGAGTTTCAGTTTTTCTGAAGGAAGTTGCTTCTTCAGAGTAATAAGCTCCCTCATCTAAAATCCTCCTTCCACTGACCCCCGCTAACAGCTGGTAGTGTTTAAACTTCAAAAGAGTGATGAAGATTTTCAGCCACATATTTTCAATGTTTTGCTAATTTTCTATTTTAGCACGTGGACGATATTAATGATGAAAGTCCCATGAGATTTTGTGGCAGCCTCTGTGGTTGAGTGCTGAGCATCTAAGCTAACTGGGACCAGGACAGTGGGATCAGAGAGACAGAGAGGCTGACAGACATGCGAGGAGGCAAACAGTGGTGGAGGCCAACGGTCTCAGACTGGAACCTGCTGTGCAAAAGGCTGTCAAGCCTGACATGGCCTGTTTGTAATAAACAAGAACAGAAGACCCAAAAAAATCAGACGAGACTGGATCAGCTGCAATGATGTGCACACGCACACCATTACTATAGTGACTAAATATGTACAATATTAAAAAAGAAAAACAAAGTAAAGCAACAACAAAGTACTTTTAGGAAAAAGCGGGTCATATTTTCACCCAAAATCCTTCATTGGACTGTTTTGTAGTTGGTGCTCACTGAGAGCTTTGGTGGAGGGATGAATCCCAACTACGAAAAATATTTTTGATTTTACTGGACAAAAATAATGAGCTTGTTTGGAAAATATATTTCATTATTCATAATAAATACTCCTACAAAATCTGAAATGACTTTATAATAAAATTGGAGTAATGTGGAAAATCCTGCTTCAATTCATAATATCTGTGATGTAGACAGGGCACACTATTGTATTCCTGATTGTTATAAATATTTGATACATATTGATACATCACGTGCTGAATAACCAACAGCGAGTTACTTTGTTTGTCTAAATGTCTCATAGAGAACACAGAAGTGTCCAGACTGCATAGGAGGATGTTGAGCAACCCTAGCAGATGTGGATCTTGTTTAGATATTGCGGTCTCGTGTATCACTGAAGGAATGTTACTGCAGAGGACGCTGAGTGTTTCACGCTGAACAACGTATGGGGTATTTGGCGCCAGATCAAACGTGAAGAAGAAGCGTTTATTTTTATCATCGCAGTCAGAGAGCGAGAAGCGGGCTTCCTAAAATGTTTGCACCATTTCGCGATGAGGTAGCTGATTGAAAACGGGGGATAAAAGTTGGCCGCCAGTGATGGAAGCAGCCGCTCAAATAAATACAGACTCATCAATCAAGGTCCGACATTTTTATTTGAACATATTCAAACCACTTTTCTCATACATTTCATTTGAAGCGTCTTCTTTTTTCGAACACATTAAAAACAAACTCGAACATACATTTCATTTGAAGCGTCTTCTTTTTTCGAACACATTAAAAACAAACTCGAACACATTTAAAACAAACTCGAACATACATTTCATTTGAAGCGTCTTCTTTTTTCGAACACATTAAAAACAAACTCGAACACATTTAAAACAAACTCGAACATACATTTAATTTGAAGCGTCTTCTTTTTTCGAACACATTTAAAACAAACTCTGACGCTCAACTAAAGGGTCACTTATATAATCGGGCGTCCCTATTCGCATTGGCCATCATTCGCATGTTGCGCACACAGCCAGCAGCAGCATCCTGGAGCGTCTCATTGCGAGAGTGCATGCACTCGATGAGGGGCTGTCGGAGTACAGAGGGATGGAGGTTACAGTTTGCAGCAGGAACAGATTCCCAAAGAATCATATATTTCCAAACAGTTTGCTAATACACCTTACATCCCTAATGTAGAGCCCAAACAGGTAGCTTGCTACACACGTTGCCATGGCAGCAGCAGCCAATGGGCACTACCACCAGCACGGGCCTGCAGAGATATACAGTGGCTGTGAGGCGACAGTCTCGTAATGTGTGTGTCCCTGTGTGTGTGTGTGTGTGTGTGTGTGTGTGTGTCCCACCATACCCTTCCAAAATGCCTCGGCAGCAAAGGGGTTGCAGCTGCGAGCACACATGCTTCTGTAAGTTCGTTCAGATGAAAGTCGACATTAAAAACCTGAGCATGAACCACACCACTGAACAGCCCTCCCGATGCTCTAAAGGTCAGATTATATCCGACTAGTGGCTTCTGTAAATGGATCTCGTTAGATCTCATTGCAGAACAAGGCTTATTTTTTGGGGTTACATAAAACCAAACATTTTTGAAGATCTTTTGTCCGCTTTAAGAGTTGCGCATTTGTTGCAGAAATGAGCAGAAAAAGGGGAACACACAGGACATGTGCAATACCACTGAGTGGCATGCGTTGTGGAAGGGTGAGCTTTTTTCTCCTCTATTTTATCTGCAGCGAAATCACTACATTATGTTTGTGGGCGGCTGTGGGGCTGAATCAAAATAAAAGTAAATGCAAGCATAAATACTCTGGTGCAATGGATGGATCTAAATGTGTTCAATGTGTGCTCCTTGGTAAAATCACAATGGAGTGCCACTGAGGTTTCCTAAGCCACACTTGCAATTATTTTGGATCGTCTTGTTTACATCCATAATGAACCAACGGCAACATTACATCCCTCAAGTAAGCACTTAAGGACTCCCCGCTCCTAAACATAATGAAGCTTTGATGAATACAGTAACTGCTGAGACATCTGAGGCACTTCTGAGCCCCATACATCAGGGCCTTGTTCCCCACTGAATGAAGAGGGATTTCCAAAAAGATTTTTCTTGCACAAAAATCATGCTGCAGCAGGCTCACTAGTGGTGTTTGAACACCATTGGGATTGTTTCCCCTGGTTTCACCGCAACAATGCCACATCCCTGTTGATCCCGAGCAGCACAGAGGACAATATCTAAGACTGTCGCTGTAAAAAATGAAATGATCCAAGAACTAAGTCCCTTTGAAACAGACAAAAGAGCCACTGATTTAGATTTAGTTTCAGGCAGCAGAATGATTCGAAAAGCTTCTGGTGTATTTAACCATTTTCTAAATTTGTCTCTGTAACAGGTTTCCCTGTTACCCGGTGAGTCTCGGACTGGTACAGAGGCAGCGCACAGCTTGAGGTCGTTTTCAAAAGGCTTTATTTGCTGACAAACACACATACACGCTCGGTGACGTTCCTCGCTCTCCTCTTCGCCTCTCAGTCCCTCCTGCTCTTTATTGGGAAGAGACAGATTAACCCCAGCTGAGGCTGATTAACCGTCAGCCCCAGCTGAAACTGATTAGACATCATCCCGGCACTGTTCCCTGAACCACACCCCCGCTCCACCCACTCTACACCTGAGTCTAACCACACCCCACTGCCACATACCTCCACCGCCCGTTTTAGGGCAGGGTGCCATCTGGCCTAACCTACTCCCCCTCCCCCCCATGAGAGCGGGAGAGGAAGTCGGCCACGACCATCTGCGTCCCCGGCCTATGGATCACCTTGAAATTAAAAGGCTGTAAAGCCAGATACCACCGAGTGATCCGGGCGTTGGTATCTTTCATGCGGTGGAGTCACTGCAGCGGGGCATGGTCCGACCAGAGGGTGAATGAGCGTCCCAGGAGGTAGTAGCGCAGGGAGTCGACCGCCCACCGGATGGCCAGGCACTCCCTTCTCCACCGTGCTGTACCTGGCCTCTCTCTCTGACAGCTTCCGGCTGATGTACAGGACTGGGCGGTCAACCCCCTCTACCTGCTGGGACAAAACAGCCCCCAGCCCTCTGTTCGACGCATCAGTCTGCAGAGTAAAAAGAGAAAAGTTAGGTGTGTGAAGGAGTGGTTCCCCACAGAGAGCTTGCTTTACCTTCTCGAACACCAACTGGCACTGCTCCGTCCACTGGACCGGATCTGAGGCACCTTTCCGGGTGAGGACAGTCAAGGGGCTGGTCAGCTCCGCAAAGTTTGGGATGAACCGTCTGTAATAGCCCGCCAGCCCCAAAAACTGCCTCACCTCTTTTTTTGTCTTGGGCGGCGGGCAGGCGGCAATGGCGGCAGTCTTGTCTACCTGAGGGCGCACCTGCCCGGCGCCCAAGTGGTACCCCAGATACCGTACCTCCCTCCGTCCAACTGCACACTTCCCTGGGTTGGCAGTGAGCCCCGCCTGCCTCAGGGACTCCAGCACCGCGCCCACCCGCTGCACATGCTCCGCCCAGGTGGTGCTGTGGATGATCACATCATCCAGGTAGGCGGCCGCATATGCAGCGTGCGGACGCAGCACCTGGTCCATGAGGCGCTAAAAGGTGGCTGGGGCCCCAAACAACCCAAAGGGAAGCGTGGTGAATTGGTACAAACCAAACGGAGTGGAGAAGGCAGTCTTTTCCTTGGACTCTGGCGAGTCTGCCAGTAGCCCTTGGTTAAATCCAGGGTCGTAAAAAAACGCGCAGTGCCCAGTCGGTCCAGGAGTTCGTCGACCCGGGGCATCGGGTAAGCATCGAACCGTGACACATCATTCACCCTGCGATAGTCCACACAGAACCGTATAGACCCATCCTTCTTGACAACAAGAACGATGGGGCTACACCAGGCACTGTGTGACTCTTCTATTACCCCCATCTCCAGCAAAGCAGCCAATTCCCTCTGAACCACTTTTCTCTTGTGTTCAGGTAACCTGTAGGGCCGTAACCGCACCGTCACGCCCGGAGGAGTCTCAATCTCGTGCATGATGAGGTTTGTACGTCCTGGCAGGAGAGAGAACACGTCAGAAAACCGCTCTTGCAACTGGGCAATATCTGTTCTCTGGGTCCCGGAGAGATGGTCTTCACAAAGGAGCGAGGCCGGATTGGTGGATTTTGGGACCTCAGGCCCCAGCTCCTCTCTCTCAGATACCGCAGACACCAGAGAAACAGACTCCGTCTCCCTCCATGCTTTTAGGAGGTTGAGGTGATAAATCTGTGTAGCTCCACCCCTGTCAGAACACACCACCTCATAGTCGACATCCCCCACTCGCCGTGTGACCACAAAGGGCCCTTGCCACTTGGCCAGGAGTTTAGAGCTGGAAGAAGGAAGCAATACAAGTACCTTCTCTCCCGGCGTGAATTGTCTCAGCCTGGCCCCTCTGTCGTACAGGCGTTGTTGCCGTCCCTGGGCCTGGAGCAAATTCTCACGTGACAGCCGACCCAGTGTGTGGAGCTTTGCTCGCAGGTCCAGGACGTACTAGATCTCGTTTTTGCTGGTGCTCGGCCCCTCCTCCCAGTTTTCTTTAATGAGGTCGAGCACCCCCCTCTGAGTCCTGCCGAACAAAAGTTCAAAGGGAGAAAATCCCGTGGAGGCCTGGGGGACCTCCCGCACTGCAAACAACAGAGAGTCAAGCCATTTATCCCAATTACGCACATCTTCGCTAATAAATTTACGGATCATGGACTTCAAAGTCTTATTCAGACGCTCCACCAGACCGTCTGTCTGTGGGTGGTACACACTGGTCCGAATAGACTTGATGCCCAGTAACCCGTAAAGTTCTCTCAGTGTTCGTGACATGAACTGGGTGCCCTGGTCAGTCAGAATCTCTTTCGGGATTCCGACTTGGGAGATGACCTGAAACAGCGCCTGCGCGACACTTTTCGCAGAAATGTTGCGCAACGGCACTGCCTCCGGATATCGTGTTGCGTAATCCACCAGGACTAATACAAAGCGATATCTGCGTGCACTCCGGTGAAATGGCCCGATGAGGTCCATGCCGATTCGCTCGAACGGAACCTCCATTAATGGCAGAGGACGCAAAGGCGCCCTCGGAATGGCCGGGTGGTTTACCAATTGACACTCCGGGCAGGACGCACACCAACGGCGCACATCCGCCCGGATCCCCGGCCAATAAAATCGGGTCATTATCCGGTCTAGTGTTTTATCGTATCCCATGTGACCAGCCATCGGGTTATAATGAGCCGCCTGGAAAATCATTTCCCGGCGGCTCTTCGGCACCAGCAACTGGGTGCTTTCCTCTCCTGTCTGAGCGTCACGGCTCACTCGGTACAGTCTGTCCCTAATCAATGAAAAGTGCGGATATGACTGCGCTGCGTCAGGGCGCACCAGGTGACCATCAATTCGTATCACTTGGTCAAAGGCTGAGCGTAGAGTGTCGTCCCGAGACTGCTCGAGTGGAAAATCTTCCATGGAGTGAAACCGGCGGAGCCTCCCGTGGAGACTCCACCGGCTCCCCCTCCCCGTCTGCAGTGTCGGACGACCTTGCGTCGCCGCTGAGCACCGCGCAGATATCGCATGTCCCTGTAGGCCGTGAACGCACCCCCCGTATCTAATTTCCACTGACACCATAGGATATTCGTGAACGTCCCCATGCACACACATTATCTTTACCCACAATGCCTCCATCAATGCCCCGGGTCGAACCAGGCTCTGGTGGATCATAGACTGCGTACAGCCCGAATCCACCATCGCCTGGTGTGTCCCCCCCTGGATTCTTACCGGAACCCGTTACGTCGCTCCCGGACCGGGGGAAGGTGTTGGAGAGCCGGCAACCCGAATCACCTGGCCCACCTCCATCAGCGGGCACTCCTTCCGGAAGTGCCCGGGCTGCCCGCACCTCCAACACTCCTGCCCTGGTGTTCGAGAACCCCCCTGTAGGTCAGGAAGAGTGCCGGTGCTGTCGGTGGGCGGAAGCTCGGGGACCCGCGGGAGGGGTGCCGGCGTCGACCCCGCCAGGGCCTGTGTGGGTGGCCTCCTCCGCGGGCAGGTGTTGGCCGGAACGAAGCCGGCATGAGACCGATGTCCCCCTGACCAGGTGCATGAACCGCCAGGTGGTCCTCCGCTAGGGTGACGTCAGTCACCAGCAGCGACGGCCGGTGGCAGCGGACCCACGCCGCGGTCCCGGACGGTAATCCGCCGACAAACTGCTCGAGGACGAGCTTTTCCACCACCTCCAGCGCCGTTCCCGGACCCCCGGGTTGTAGCCATCTGGTGGCCGCGTCCTCGAGCCGCTGCGCAAAAGCGAAGGGACAGTCCTCCGGCCCCAGCCTGGCCTCACGGAACCTCCGCCGGTGGTCCTCTGGGGACAGGCCCATCCGGTCGATCACCGCCTTGCGCACATTCGGATAGCTCTGCCTGGCTGCCGGGGGGAGTCCCAGGGCCGCTGTCTGTGCCTCCCCAGCCAGCAGAGGCAAGAGCCGGACCGCCCACACGCCTCCGCTGTTGCCTCGAACGAATCGAGGAAGGACTGGGCATCGTCCCCTGCTGTCATCCGGTGAAGGGCCACGTCTATACCCGCGGAGGAAGCCGCCGGCGGTGGAACCGCAGCTGTCCGTGCTGCAAGCTGCTCCAGGGCGAACGCTTGCCTCCCCGCCAGCATCTGCCCCAGCGCCACGATCGACTGGCTCGGCACCTCCGGCTGCTGCTCCCGGTTTTCCATCTGTCCGCCCCACGTTGGGCTCCACTGTAACAGGTTTCCCTGTTACCCGGTGAGTCTCGGACTGGTACAGAGGCAGCGCACAGCTTGAGGTCGTTTTCAAAAGGCTTTATTTGCTGACAAACACACATACACGCTCGGTGACGTTCCTCGCTCTCCTCTTCGTCCCTCCTGCTCTTTATTGGGAAGAGACAGATTAACCCCAGCTGAGGCTGATTAACCCTCAGCCCCAGCTGAAACTGATTAGACATCATCCCGGTACTGTTCCCTGAACCACACCCCCGCTCCACCCACTCTACACCTGAGTCTAACCACACCCCACTGCCACAGTCTCCCCCTTGTCTCCCTCTTATTCAAAACCTTCCCATCCTGTTCAGCACTGGCTCCGCATATCAACATAGGAAGTGATGGGATTCCTTTGTCACACAAATTGAATGTCACTCGTCAAGTGCGGACGCGACCCCTTGGCTTCACTCTGCAACACACTGGGTGCAAAAGCAAATCATGGTTTCACTGTAAACAAGTCGGTTTGTAACTTAAGTTATGTACAAAGAAACTTAAAATAAGTCCATGTTGACTCCACAGAGGACACCAACAACAGTCTTCTGCCTGTGTTTGTTGACCCATCCACCCACCAGACGTCCTCCATTACTCCCGTCATAATTGCTACGGCCACTGGCTGGGAAAGGGAACCAGCCGGCGGATCAGCGCCTGTAGGGCACACCCAAGACTGTTTTCCTCATTATTGTGTTCATAATGCATGTCGTAGAGGGGCTGAGTCTGACCCTGACCCCTCTCCACGTCACATTCAAACCTACATTTGTGTGGTTAGCAAACAGCCGGAGAAGCAGAGAGAAGACATTCCCAGGATTTTTTTAGCGCAAAGATAAAAAGCAAAAGAGGTGAGCCAGCTTGTGTGTGTATGTGTGTGTGTGTGTGTGTGTGTGTGTGTGCACGTGAAAAATGGCTGTGAGAAAATAATATCCTTCCTCCCGATTACAATCACATCATTTTGTGGAGAAAACCGTCACGCAGCCGTCCAAGACGTCAGCTCCTCCTCAACGTGTCGAGGAGTCAATGGGAAACATTTGCCCTGAGCCATGTCTCTCTTTTTTTTTAAATAGCATCTAAAACACCTCCAAAAGCAAACCTTCCATCCACAGGCTCCAGAAAACATACCGCTCACTAAACAAGTCTCTTTTGTGAAAAGAGAGGATGCCTGAAATGTGCCAGAGGCGGCGTTTTTTGCCAACCTCATAGGACGGTATTCAGACGTCGCCAAATAAGGTCTCCCAAAGCGCACGGCGAGGCTAAGATAAGCGTGTCTCTCTTTGCTGCTTTTCTCTCTCGCTTGCTCTTTCCCTCCCAGCTGGGATCTCTGGGAACATAATACGCCGCTTGTTAGATATTGCCTGACCTAGGTAACATGAACACTTGCCACGCGTTTGAAAAACTGAATCAGGAGTTTTTGCACTTCAGAGAGCTCCAGTGAGTCCTGACCTCCAAGAAGGGAGAGCCCTGGGGAACACCCTCCCCCCTGGCTGAAGTCTGAGAGCACCTTATCGCACACGGAGGTGTCACAGTGTTAAGTGCGCTCTGCCTGCAGGAGTTCAGGTTTAAATTCCCCTTGTGCCATTAAGGCTCCATCACCCCCCACCCCCACCGTTCTACCCCAGCATCCCCATGTTTTAGACTCCACTGTGGGGGCAAACAGCACAAACAGACAGCAGTGTTTAGCTCGGGCTAAGGGGAAGCTGGTGAGGGAAGTCAAGGTAAACAACATTCCCTGCAGCCTCCAGCGAGCCAGAGACTGTTAAGCTGCTTTCTCTGTGTCTCCAAAGAGGAAGAGGAAAAAGGGAGGGCCGCTTTCAAATCAATGGCTTTAAGGGGAGTGCTTTTCAGCCTGAACTCCTCTGAGCCCGTGCAACCTGGAGAACATGGCTTGGCCCTTCTGGATCCCAGCGTGAGGGACAAAGGCTCTGAAACATTAAGCTCCACGGACCTCAAAAAGCACAGTAGTCATAACAGAGCGGGCCAGCGAGCGACGCCTGTATCCTCTGCTCGCCACACCCACAACCCGAAGTCATGTTACGCGCAGAACCAACGGGACACTGTAGAAACCCTGTGATGCTCGGCTTGGTTTATTCCTTTCCCTCACATTTGGTGTAATGATGCCCACCCCCATGAACGGAGGTCGTGGCCATGTAAGAGAGAAATAAAACAAACACTAGCCATGCTGGGGCAGAAGTGTGCTCATGGCAACAAAAGTTTAGTTTTTTTCCCTCATTTGCAAAAAGCTGAAAAAATACACAAAAGGCTTAAGCTCTGGAATACCTTCACTTGAAAATTACCAATAATTACCATCCGCATTTTGTAATTTTCATCAATTTCATAAAAGAGCCTCTTTGTTCAAATAGCTGGCTGAAGCTGTCTACAAGGATTTATGGTTCCAGCAAACAATCCCCAGTCCTTTTGGAAGGGATGTAAAGCGGCGGGGGGATAGAGACGGGGCGGGGTTGTGGATTTTGTACATGACACGGAATGAAGCACATCCTTATAAAACTGCGAGATACCAAGAGTGGATGTCAAATCAAACGGCGAGGGTGATTCATCTCTCAGGCCAGAAAAGTCTCTTTTCCTGAGAGCGAGCACCTGAACAAGGTCCGATCTGAGAGGGCCGGCAGGAAAATATGCTGGCAGAAAACATACACAGGAATTTGTGAATGGCTGCAGGTTGTGTCCAAAACAAATTGCAAGTGTTTGTATTTAAAGATGTCCGGTACTCGTGGCAATTTGGCTATAGAATTGAATTGATTCCGGACCAAATCTGAAGGCTTTAGAAGGGGTGAAATGAAAAGGCTAAGACGGGTCACTAATGTGTTTTCCAGTGTGAAATACTTTCGCTCCAATGCTTGATTTCCCCTGTCAAACTCAAGGGACTGGGCCATACTCCATTAAGTGCGCGAGAGAGGAAAGTTACTTCTCTTAGTGAACTTTGGCGTAAGAGAGCCCGCCGCTCGCTCGAAATCGTATACTACACGTGGGTGAACATGTTTGGAGAGCTTCTCAGTGGCACAGAAATGCTCTTTGAAATACAGTTGCAATAATAAAAGAGGTAGTTCCAGAATTTGACACGGGGCAGTAAATTAGACACAGGGTGCTGTATCAATCCCCGATAAACCCTCTCCAAACCTATTCAGAACTTTTGGGGGTATTGTTTTAACACATTCTCTCGAACAAGATGCCTGTATATCACAAAGCAGAACTCTGCAGCGCACACTGAATCGAGGAGACTGACAAGCTCTCGCACTGTAATGTTTCCTCCGGGGTCAGGCAGGTAAGTGTGGGGCTCCCTCCCAGACCGGCTGAGACCGAGGCCAGACCGAACAATGAGGCTGCCTGTGTTGTGTTTCCGTGTCTGAGATTAAGAACAAATGCAACGCTGGTGCAGTTACGTGGTCTTTGGTAATTAAGCTGTTTAAAAGTCCTAAAATACATTATGGAGTAGTGTTGCAACTCTCAACTGGTACATTAATAAGGGCAAATGCAGAGAAGGATTAAAAACGGTGGCACACACACGCACACACACACACGCACACGCAGTTTCTGTCATGGCTCGAACTACAAAAAGCATCTAGCTTAACGACTTTTGTAAATTGGAAAAACTTTTTCGGAACACCCAATGTTCAGTCCAGCTACCAATTATGGCTAGTGTTGAACCACATTCACTGTAACGGCAGATCAAGCTAAAGTACACCATTTAATGAACATGTGAAAAAAAAATATCTGGCTGCAATGGCATAACCACTTCATAATTTATATCGCAGTTCTTATTTAGGAGGGGAAAAAGGATTTAGACTGGCTGCGGCCACAAAACGATTTATCATGTGAAAGTCAGAAGGAGATAGCGTTTTACCAAAATACTGAAATACAGGCACATGATCATCTGTGACAAGACATCAATTACGGCATAATCTTCACGCGAAATCTCCCCCATCACTGTCAGAGACCAACATAAACAGTCTCTGGAGCTGAGCATGGAAAAAGCCCGACGGGCTCAAATCTTAGACAGAACATGCTTGTTTCTTTTTGGAAGAGCGCTACACAACTGCAATGATGAAGGGAGCTGGCGGATGTAGCTTTACAGAGTCGGGGGTTTGGGGACGACAACATTGTTCTCTTTTAGCCTTGAACAGCTCTGACCCCACTCTTTGGCGTGAACCATATCGCTGCTGCATTCTGCCCTGATGTCCAGGAACAGCCCTTAGCAACAGTTACCCTCAGCTACAGCCCTTTGACTTGCGCTGTGATGGCATCTAGGGTCTACCGGAGAAATGGCACTGCGCACACACTGAGCTGTTTGCTTTTCTGAATTTGTTTCTGCTCCATCGGTCAAAGGCTCTGAAAATAGTCACAGCTTTTCAAAGTTTATTACTCTGTGTTTTTCACACATGGCTCAAACAAGGGGGAGGGCAGGCCAAAAAGGGCATTTTCCTCAACGTAATTATGCCAAATTTAGTCTCAAGAGCACCAAATAAAGCAGAGAAATAACCGCTTTGTAAATTAGCCTCAAGAAAAGCAAAAGTAAAGAGCCATAAATCCAGCTTCAACAGGACGACAACCTACCTTGACCACCCCTCTCTCGTGCATGGTAATGATATTGTGGGGGTTCCAGGACAGCTCGAACAGGGCCAACGCTGTGCTCTGGAGGACTGCCTCGTCCTTTGACTTGAGGAAACGCACCAGGGGGGCCACGGCTTCACCGAAGGCTGTCCTGTTGTCGCCCCACATGCAGCACTGGCACACAGCGTCAGCCAGGTGGCGACGGAGCTTGTCATCAGTCTGTGGAGAGGAGAACAGGATGCTTTTGGTCCCCGGTGACCTATTTTTACAGTCCAGAGAATAACAAGCTCTACTGCAAGGGACTCTTGGCAAAACATTGCCATGTTCTTCTCATTAGCTGGGTTTATGATGTATTGAGAAGGAAAAGGCCAACTAAAATCCATTGTAAAGACATTTGTTTGTGTATGGACCACGGTGGTTGCTGAAGTGCTCTTACCGTGCTCGCCAACTTGGTCAGCAACTGGATAACCCCAAGATCAGCGAGGATTGCCATATTTTCCTTTACTATCGCTATTTTGGCGATGACGGCACACATGCTTACCACCACCTCATTGTTTGTTGACTCCAGCAACTCAACAACCAGGTCCAACGCACCAAGGAGGGAGTGCACCAAGTCCCCTGAATCCTACAGTCAAAGAGTCTGTTATTAGCCGGTGCTTTGTCAAAATGAACGAGGGGGATGACGAAGAGGGGAGGTTGCGTAATGACGGAGGAAAGAGTAGACAGGGGCATTTTAAGCAAGACAGACAAAACAAAGGACACTAAAGAAGTACAAACAAAGTATTTTCATCAGGCAACAATCAAAGTCTCATCAGTGCAAACAGTGTAAAACAGATGTTTTCAGAAATAACAACACCCTCTCCAACAGTAGAATTCGGATGTGGATCTGTCCGGACAAAGCAGTAAGTTTTACATCTTTGTCAACCTCTCTCCTCCTGCCAGCCGAACTTGTCATAATGAAGCCGCCAACATAGAATTTAGAGCTTAGGGGGTGACATTTAAAATGTTTGCCTCAGACTGAAACACAGCGGAGACTCAAGGCTTCACGGTTTGAGATCATGGCACCAGCTGGCACCACAGGCCTCTCAGCCTACCAAACCAACGTAGGGAGCGAGGAGAGAACCACAGCGGAAGAGCTGGCGGAGTCGCTTGCTATAGCATGGCTTGGCACATCAGGACGCTGTTTTAAAAGTCACGACTCCAACGTATCACCCTGCCATGGGAGAATACATCAAGGTGGCCCAAGTCTGTAATGTTCAGCGCTTTGGAAATAGAACAGGAATTCTCTCAAAAGCATGCAATTACGGATGACTAGAACTTTAATCTACATCAAGAGCTGATGTATGGCACACACACACTCCGGGGTACAGTAATGAGAAAATATATTACGTGCATGGTTGTTCTTTGTTCTATAAAATAATGGATTTCATCAAATTCAGCACTGACAGAAAAGCAGTCGATAATTTGCACTGTTGTGTTCTCCCTAACAGAGAACTCACAGCTGAGATCAGGCCATGGTGCAGTGTGTGGGCCTTGTGATGCCGTGCCAGAGGATGAGCCATGTGTGCAGTGCAGGGTAGGAGGGGGGATGCCGGGGCCAGGAGCTGACCCCCCTGACACACAGGAAGCCCTTCCTCAGGAATACTGATGACGGCTGGCCCGGGAGTCCCAGCGACAGAGGAAGCTTTCTCAAGCCACCAGCTGCGATAGACTAGCCAGAATCTCTTTCATGGCCTGGACGGGGCCCCAGATCTGAAAACCGCAACATTATGAGGCTGCACACAGAAAGGCCTTCCTCGCTACCCCTTTCCATCTCCCCTCCTCTTACTCAGGATGAAATGAAATAGAAAACACATTATCTGCCGTGCATGATCTCAAGCTGAGGGGATCAAGCCAAGCTTGGAGTGGCAGAAGCCATGCCCCCCCCCTTCTCTGTAGGCAATCAGGCTTCTATAACAAAATGTAAAAGGAAAAATAAATCAAGCATCTAAACGTGCCTCCGTGCCCGGGCAAATTAATGATACACCCCATTACGAGCGACTGGGAGGGTTGTACTTCCTTGATTGGAGAAAAGAGATAATTGAATGATTCACTACTAAGTCTTTACGGTACTTGTGTGGTAGTAAATGAGTTTAAATCCTGGACCTGTGGGCACAGAGCAGCAGCACTGTATGGAGCATCCAGCAGATGCATTGATAGCACGTCTCTTTCTCATAAATCCACTATGGAACCGCTAACACGAACCACATGTTTTTTTTTATCTAAATAACGACTGCGCCGAAGCAGACGTATCAGGTTCCTCAACTCCACGGGCCGAAAGCACTATTTAGCTCTTGTCATTGCCCTTGTCCTGGGAAAATCACCCAAAAAGCATGTTCATGAATTTCCCTCAAAATTGGCACACTGACGTCCAGACAAACATTGTCAAACTTTGTTAGCGCTCAACAGCGGGTCCGCAGTCCCCCTTCTCCCTTCATATGGTTGCCATGCATCATTTTCGCTACACTTCTGGGCCAGAGAAATTCCAGGCCAAAAAAAAAGAAAGAGCGCTTCACCCCCAAAAGACACCTGTCTGGGCCCAATACGTCTGTTTAAACCTAACCAGATTGTCCCACTGACAAGCTGTTTACCTTAATCACAGCAATAATCTAATAGAACATTACTTTGGCATTGGAAATGATACAAGTGCACAGGGGATCAAAGACCTGTTAATGTGTAACTGAAATGGGAGTTGATTGACAACACTGTGTAAAGGCCTGTGACACACAAAGGAGCTCGTAATGTCTTAAAACAGTACTCCACTGTCTTAACTGTTCCACACTCACATCAACACCACCATCCGGTCTGCCTACTTCCACCTCCGAAATATCAACCGCCTCCGCCCTTCACTCACACCCAACAGCGCCGCAATTCTGGTCCACTCTCTTGTCACCTCCCGCTTGGATTATTGTAATTCCCTCCTCTTTGGTCTCCCCCACAAACTCCTCCATAAACTCCAACTGGTCCAGAACGCTGCTGCCCGCATCATCACCAAGACCCCTTCCATCTCTCACATCACCCCTGTTCTACGACAACTCCACTGGCTCCCCATCAAACACCGCATTGACTTTAAGATCCTCCTCCATGCATTCAAGGCCATCCACAACCTCGCCCCTCCATATCTGTCTCACCTCCTCCAAATCAACATCCCCACCCAGTCTCTCAGGTCTGCCTCCTCCATCAACCTGACTGTCCCCCCAGCTCGTCTGTCCACCATGGGGTCAAGAGCCTTCAGCCGCTCTGCTCCTCGCCTCTGGAACTCCCTCCCCCCTGACATCAGAAACATTGACTCTATCATTTTATTCAAAACCCACCTCAAAACCCACCTTTTCAGGCAGGCCTATGCCTGACGTGTTCCCCTCTGGGTTGCTCTGCTGCAAACTGTTCTGCTTTTAACTGTGCTGCTTTTTAAATTGTGTCAGATTTTTAAATATGTTGTACGGTGACCTTGAGTGCCTTGAAAGGCGCCTTATAAAACAAATGTATTATTATTATTATTATTAACATTGCACTCCTACAACAAGATATTTCCTACCTGGCACCTACATTACCCATAATCCAATTTGACCAGCAACAGCTCGGTCTTAGATGTTGTTTTGATGCTAATAACAATATCAGAAATTACTCCAATACGGCCTAAAAGGCTAGATCAGGTATCGGTAAGTTCTCGATCCCATGCACTGATCCGATATCACGTTGTCATATAATTTATTAATAATAATAATAATAATAATAATAATAATAATAATCTTTATTGATCCCAAAGTGGGGAAATTCTTCAAGTGGAAGTTCAGTTTATCAGCTCCTTGCTCCGTGAACTTGGACCAAACTTTTAATTCTGTTGTGGGTTTCTGCGCAGCGCATTGAAGCTGTGTTTTCCTTCGGGAAGTGAGTTCACAGAAACTATCTGGTACCCTATGCTCTGTGTGTAGAATGTCTCTGTAACTAGTAGCATGTTGAGGGAAGATTTTCAGCTGGGAAATCAGAAGCCACGCCACAGGATATTACTCAGTCCTTCTGCCTGCCTGCTTCCCAGTTCCCCAATGTCAGTGTGCCAAGGCGGCTTCTCTGCTTCGTATTTGCCGGGGGTTCATGTAAGCCCCCTCTGACACAGCTCTGGCCCTGCTAACCTTCCAGCAGCAGCAGGATGGAGGGAGAGCTTAGGAGACAAGCATGTGATATGAGCAGGCTTCTGTTTCGCGAGTGGGATAACCCTTCCTCCTGAAACGACACAAACCCTGCAGACCTCTTTGATTTAGGGGCAATCTATGTGCCTTTGGTGTGCTTCGCTTGCACAGGACACAGGAAGAAGACAAATGTCCGTCGCTGTACTGTACCTTTGCATTCATGATGCACGGACAAAGGGCCCATGCAGCACTGGACTGAACATCTGCACTGGAGTTTTTCAATAAGGACCACACCAGGCGGACTCCATCAAGCTCGTCAATGATCCTGTAGGGAGAGAGGGACAGAAAGTAGTATGAGGTCAAAACAAAAGAGGAATGAATAAATGAACAAAAATGAACAGGACTAAAAATAAGTTTGACATTATGATTTCAATTAGATGTTTCATAGATCATAGTTATCTGCTTGAAAGATTTAATGGTGTTTGTTTCCCAGAGCTCTGGCCGTATCCGTCTGTTCCAGCTGCAGGATAAAAAGCATCTATCGTTTTCAGCATTTTTTTTCATTTTCAGTCCTTCTCAGTTCCTCTCCAGACCTGAAACTCACCCGCTGTCTGCTCTCTCGACGCGGAAAAGCTCAGCATTGCCAGGGCCAGAGGTTAACACACATACATCTGTGCATAGTGCTTCATACACGGATGTATAAATAGAAGCTGAGACAAACTTACACTTTATGTCGGAGGCTTGTTTTTCAACCAGAGCCAAAAAGAGGACTTCTTTCCAAATCAAACAGAGCCCAAGACAGGTCGCTCTATAATTCATAGGGCCCTGAGTGAAGTTTACTTAGGCATGAACTGTATTTCATGTCGCATACATGACTGTAGTCAAAACTGCAGTCAGGGTCTGGGAACCCAAAGAATTGCACCACAGTGCACCCGTTGCCTGGTATAAATAACATGTAAAGTGTTCCCCATGTGTGCCTCCACCAACAAGGCCGACATTGAATGTTGTCATAATTACTTAAACACTCCCTAATCACAGTCTCTCCAAGACTGGCAACGAGCAAACACTCATCAGGGGCGTCCCCTGCGCCATCTGTCTTCCCATTGCACATAAATCAGGCTTCAGGGATCATAACATCAGATTCCAGTCTGCAGGGCCTCCTAAATCCGGACCCGAAAACAAAAGTGAAGCATCACATCATCTGCCAAATCAGCTCCGTCATTCCCATGAAGCAGGTATGAAACAGATTAGCAATGAAGTCGCAGCTGACAGTGATGGATTAGAGGAGGAGACCGCAAACCCGGGAGGCATTAAACAACGTGTGTTGACTCTTGTAGCTACACAGGATTCTTTGGGGGAAGCGCTATGTCATTAACCGCACACTGCCTACTGGTTGAGAATGAAAACAAACACGTGAGTATTTCATGGAAAACTTGAAAGCGATCAGCGTGTTTTTTTTCTTTCACTAGTTATGGATGACCTGCATCAGAAGGACGATGAGGGAATGATTGTGCTGATCAACAGAAGGTGGTATAAGAGGAAGAAGAAAGTTTCTGTTGGGTAAAATGAAGTCATGTTAACTGACAAGAAGTTAACGCTAACTGTGTGGTGGACATCATCATCATATCTGTTAGCTCGCCAAATACCATCTAATTACTGGGGATCTGGAAAAACAGGGTTGGGTTGGAGCCGGAAACAGAGTTATGTTAATTGCTCGGCAAACTACTGTACACATACATGTCTCAAAATAAGCCATCGCCACAAAACATACACAAAGCACAAGCGGGCCGTTGAAATGAGAGCTTTCTGTTCACGGCGAAGTGTGAAGGCTGAAAAATGACACTGGCCTGGTCGCCGTACACATACCGTGAGAGAACACGGAGAGCGACTTGAAACACTTCGCCTCGTGTGAAGTTTAGTGGCTTTACTTTGACATGCTTCGCTTTTTACTGAACCCCTCGGGTGTTTCCTCCAAACAAATGTAATGGGCTCACATGGTAGCATTAACAGTCACTAACAATGCAAACGCAGCCATTAAGTCGTGTTTGTGTCCAGTGCTGATTAAGAACGATCTCGTCGTCCATAACAGTCTTGTAAAAGCAATGAGACACAGATGGAAGCTCCACAATGTTCTGCAGTGTCGAGCGTGAGGTTAAAGGCACACAGAACAAAGACTGCTCTGGACTGTGGTTCACTGTGTTTTTTTTATTCCCAGCAGTGTAGTCTTGGACGGGGTTGGGCTTTAGGTATGCCTGACCAGCTCAGGTCATGACAGTGACCACATAGCTATAGTAAAGCACTGGGAATTACACCACAACCCTATTTAACACAGTAGATACAATAAACAAAGCTTTTAAAATCTGTCATTAAGCCGGGGATGAAAGGGCGTACCTGCGTAATTACAATTTAAAAGAACATAGACTTCTTTAAGCACCAGCCCATGACAGGTTAATTGATACTGTGTTTGGATCCTGGAATTGGTGTCATTCCCTTGTCAAAACATATGACACAAGAACATGTGTTTGGAGGTAATTCGGTAATGACGGTAAGCAAGCCACTAATGCAAGTTTAAAGAAACACCTCACATTGGGGCTGTTTGACCCGTGTAAACTGTACTCTGAATGGCAAACGTCACATTAGCAGGTTGAAGACTTACGCCATGCAGTCCATATCAGTAGCACAGGCACCCACCACCTTGCTTATGTTCACAAGCAGCATCTGGTAAAATGACAAATGAATAAAGTACATGCATGGATCAAGGCAGCGTGGTTTGAAGATGAAATTACCTTTGAAGCAGCAAGATAAGAAAAAAAAATCGAACATGCCTGGTTTGTTTTTTTTAGCAGTTTCATTAGCGACCTGATGCCTCCACACTTGAGGATGGTGGTCTTGTTGGCAGGTATCTGGGCAAACTCTCCCAAGGCTCCCACTACATTTACCAGAACTTCCTCGGGCTGATCAATCAGCAGGCCAACCAGGGTCTCCATGGTGTTGTAGTCCTGAAACCTGTGGAGGGTGGAGAAGAGGGGCAGGCGTCATATTGACTAATCGGTTCAAGTTGTTTGATTTGATATATTACATCAACTGATGGAACGAGAAAGAAGTCTAACGCCGTAGATGCCCCGCGGGGCTTTGAGCAGAATGCTACCATTAGCATCCTGACAGTGACAACAATAACATGCTGCTGTCAAGCAGGTATAATGGTTATTATGTTTACCAACTTAGTTCAGCGTGTTTGGGGACCAAATTCCATGTCAATCCAACTAATAAGTTGTGTATGCAACAAATGTCAAACCTCATGGTGTATAACCTTACGTATATGAAGAGTCAGAGGATCACGCATTCTTTTTGGACACATCCCCTGGGAAACATGAATGCCAAGTGTACCAAATTTAGTGAAACATTGAACACGGTGCCAGATGAAAAAGTCAGGGCATCATCCACGTTGTTACGATTCATCCTAAAACCTCTATAGCAATCCATCCAAGATTGTCCGGCCACCAGACAATATTGCCATCCCTAAATATGCTATTAGCCGTAGCAGCTACAGTGCCCTCATCCACATGGGCACGGATCCCTGACTGTGACCCAGCACTGCAGCCACGTTTCCCACGGCTGCTCACAGTTGTCCCCTGTACGTACTTTGCATAACCAAAACTTTGCTGCGGAAACTCTCCCTCCCTCTTTTATTGTGATTTTTTCCTTGTTTGCCAGTGCTATAGAGTGGTAAACTACAGTAAACATTTAAAAGGGATATAATGTGGTTGCAAAAAACTCAACAAACCTCTGATACAGTTAAGTTCTACGACTTTATTCACAGTTACGGTTGCTGGCAGCACGGTCCGAGAGCTATTGTGGAAGGCCGAGGTCATTTGGTTTTTGGTCAGTGTACACCGACACACAGCCAGTGTTTTCACAGCGAGTGAAAACACTGCTAATGAACAGAGGAGCAGCCAAAGTTAACTCCAGAGAAAATGCACCGTGACAGAAAACAATGGGTTTCCTGTGCCATCACTGAAGTGTCATCCGCAGTTGACTGCAGTAGAATTATCTTGTTATCGCACACATAACTTTTGACAGATGAACGGTAAGTCGTGAGGTTTTCTTTTATTGTAAAAAAGTCAATCCCAGCCGGAGCGTTTACGTGATGGCAAGAGTAGCATCACACAAGGCTGCGAACGAACACTGGGCTCCATACAGCTCGTAAGGCCTGTCAGAGGACGCAGCAACCACAGTAGGGCTTCCGTGCACCAGATGTGATGATTGATTTTCCTTTTCCCCGTTCTTCAACAGGCCAAATGGTGACTTGAGTACTAACTAGCGTTTTAAGGACAGCCAAAGTGAAAGGAATTTATTGAGACCCAGCAGTGCCAAGCAAGGACAATGGCGAGAGAGATAGTTTCTCGTTCAGCCTCAAATTGAACGAACGGAAGTGATCGGTTTCATTTGAAGAGGAAACTGAATAACTTGGACTGAGTACAGAACTGTCGCGAGGTAGGGAGAAGTATCATTTGGAGTGGCAATTATGGCGTGTTCATCATAAGTCATGAGCAGAGGTAAGTCAGTAATTGGAAGAGAACCCCGCAATCTTGACCCCAAATATTACTGCGCTGGTCAATTCAGCTCGAGCCTTCGCAGTCGTGACTTTCTATTGCAAAGTTATTCCCTCACTCTTTCGTTAATGTTTTATTTATTTTTTTACAGCATTTGTGTGTGTATCCATAGCACCTCAGTGTACAGGCTCCAGGGACCGTGTCTATGAATCTCTACAAAATACTGTTTCAGCGTTTCCAAGCAGGACTTTTACAAAGGTATTTTAAACCCCTGTGTTATATTCTATTAACAAAAATGTTTTAAACACCCGCTTATGTGGTCTTTAAACAAACACACTTTAGTTGTAAATGTAATTATATTTTGGGGCATCAATCACCTCTCATTTTGATGCATCATTAATCAGGAAAATGGCTAACACATGCTGCTACTTGTGTGTACTTGAGTGGAGGTCCCCAGACCACTATACTGTTCAGACCGCGCAAACCATCAGTCACATTCAAGAAAGAAAAGGATGTTGTTTGCAACTGGCCATTTCATTTGACCGTGTACTTAATTAAAGAAAAAAATCAAATCCACTCTCTCCCTCTCACTATTGCCGTAGCAACATATATTCCAAAATGATTTTCATTTCAGCGCAGCGCTCAGCCTATGATTGATTCTGAAATGAGCGCATGGCCCCGAAACCCTGTTACCATTAGCAGCCTTTTACTTTTTGACAGTAATGACTCGGTCACTTCGTTCCAAGCTTTTCCCTGACCCAGACATTTTAAGTGATTCCAATAAGCCCGAGAGAGTACGAAAAAACAGATCCACTTACACATTCAAGTGTGCATTAAAAACATTTGCCGTGCATCGCGCCGGTTTCCTCCTGAGGAGGCGGCCACCTTCACTCACATCCGACTGCCCACGTAGCAAAAAAACGAAGCAAAACGACACACACGGGAAAGAAACCGCAAAAACGAGAACTCTGCTTATATCATGGCGCTCTCTTTGTGACATGTTAAATTTAGAGTGAGGGCAACCACAGTGTTTTGTAGTGTTTGTAAATGAAGTTTCACTAAATGTGGTTTACATGTGACTAATGGCCTCATTATCATTATTTCTATTATTGTTATTATCAGTAGCAATATACGTATTTTACATAGCAACCGTGTGACAAGTCATTACGTATGGCTTTGAACTGCCACATTAATCATGACAGTATGAACTTTCATCATCACAAAGCTGCAGTGCATTGAGGTTCCCTACCTGTGCCAGATGTGCTTCTTTTTTTACAAAGAACATTCGATGTTAAATAATTATTACAACGCTTGATTTTTGTACCGTCTTCAGAGTAAAAAACTGGCTTTTTTCATTTAAACACACAATATGTCTTTAGGGTAGCAATGGATCATGGGTGTTGTTGTCTTCCCCGGTAATTGCTGTCGTTGCTGTCCGTGTCTATCGGTCAGGATTCCCTCTGTGTTCATCGTTTAGGAGTTATTTTTACCAGGAACCAAGTTATCCACAGCCTAGGGGTCTCCTTCTCTCTGGTGATTAAAACACTGAATAAAACAGTTTCACGTTGAAAATCAAGTTTTTAGATATTCTAATGCTGAAAAGTGACATATTATACCTTTAAATATATGAAATCCTACCCCAAATGATTTCCCCTGATGACGTGAGCTAAATAGACCTCCTGTATAGGAATACTCTCTGAACTCGATGTGGCAGCAGACTCTCAGATTCAGTGGGGAGGACTTAACTTGGACTTTAAATGTAGGATATCATTCTGTCAGTTACGATGTATGAAGTGAAGAAAGATCCTCGAGAGTGCTACTGCTCCTTATTCTTGTTACTTTTCGGATCCCATCGCATTTTAAACCATGCAGCGTTTGTCAGAAGAAAAGCATTTTCACATAATCTCACCTGAGCAAAAAGGTACTCATGATCACTACTCATGATCATATAAATTATTCAAAGTCAATGTCTTATCAGTTTCTTGGCTACACCGGGGAGAATAGGTTTTGAATTGATTAATATGTTACCAAGGTATTCAATTACCGCTTGTGAGTTATAAATTATAACTCAGCCTTACGCTGAAGAAGAAAATAAATACACCTAAATCATTTTTTCAAGGGAGCACCAGTGGAAATGTTATGTTATTTATTTTAGAGGGAAAATTACCGACTTAAAAATAATTTGACACTAAAGTACAAGTCAAAAACCATTCCAGAAGTGTCACTGCCAAATGACACTTAAATAAAACTCTGCCTTACATGACAAATGATTAAAGGCTCCGTCAGCCTGCGTCTTCTGATATTAGAAAATCACCATCTCAGGGCTGATTATTTCAGCATGCCCGCGTTTGGTTCAAGGCTAGCAGGCACCGACTAACACATCACTGACAAAATCAGCGAGCTGACTTGAGCCTTCGCCAACGGGTGGAAAAGACTGAAAGCTAGCAGCAAACACTCACATAAAAGATCAGCACAAAAGGAATCCATACAAAAACTTTACATTTCACGCAAGTAATCCCTCCGACCAGAACCAAAGGGACAGAAAAGGGAGATATGACAGCAGCATACAGTATGAGTGGAAAAAGCGACAAAGCCAGTGGTGAAAGAATAAGAGCCCTCCCCATAAAAGTAACATATGTGCTGATGGCATGACGACCATAATGCACGCAAGTCTGCCAAACCCTTTATTGGTGTTCTGTTTGCACATACTGTAAGGGTGCTGTTAACCACATCATCTCAGGAAACATATTTTCCACAAGTTCTGTGCATGTATGGATGAGATGCCTAATTGCTATTAACCCCCTTTTTCACACTTAAGCTCATTAGACTGTTGATCACGTGGATAATGATTAATTTACCTCAGGCACACTAATTACAAACACATCCCCAAAGATATGGCTACAGTGCGTTTTCTGTATCTCTGGTCTGTTGAGTGCGTGCATTAATGTGTCTAATGAGACGCAACAAGGTGAGAGCCCGAGTCCCGGCATACTTAGCCATGTTCTCCATACTGATGGAACACTTCCAGATGGCTCCAGTGACGGCGGCCAGGAGCTCCTTGTTGTCTGCCTTGCTCAGCAGCGAAACCAGCAGCTGCAGACCTTTGTACATGGGCACCAGGTCACGGGTTTGTTTGTCCTCTGCACACTGCAAGGCAAGAGGGTCAGGATCTACATTAAGTCCTCTGGAGAAGCAGTCCCAAACTGGGCCCAGTACCGGTCCGTGGGTCCTTTTGTACCGGGCCGCACTGAAAATTGCCGTTTCAGACAACACGCCAGTGTTCTGGACAAGCCAAAATATCCTGAGATCGCCAAAAAAGCACTGAAACCCTGCTTCCATTTCCAACGTCCTGTGCTTGTGAAGCAGGTTTTTCTGCAGTGACGGCGACCAAAACTAAGTTACGGAGTAGACTGGACATAAATAACACACGTCGGGTGTCATTGTCTTCCATTACGCCGAGATGGGACAGACTTGTTGCAGACAAACAAGCTCAGGGCTCTCACTAATTCGGCATAATGGTGACTTGTATTTTTATGCACTTGATATTTGTTTTTATGCCGGTCGTATGAATGTATTACCTCATATTTATTGCCAACACTGTGAAGGCCGGTGCGTGAAAATATTGTCTGCGCAAAAAAGGTTGGGAGCCGCTTCTCTAGAGACATAGCGTATGAAAATCTATTTTCCTCTGCGTCCTTTTCTACAGATGCCCAAAAATGTACAAAAAGATGTGGAAGTGTAACACTACCCCATGTTCTCAAAGGCACTAAAAGCATTCACTGATTATAATCTTCTGGAAGATTATGATAGCGAAGGGTTTCTTTACCGCCTGAACTCTCTTTTTAAGAAACTTAGAAAGATGATCCAGGAAAAACCTTTTCACATGTTCTTAAAGATCATCAGAAAATAGATGCCCAGAATTAGTTTTTTTTCTCTCTCTCTCTAACCCTTCCGTAAATTGCTCTAATTTCTGTTCATTTTTTCATAGTCTTTATGTACGACCAGCACAGAAGTGTGGAAAACAGGTACCTTGAAGATTGCACTGGCACAATGAATTTGCAACTCGTCATTGTCACTTCTTAGGTTTTTGAGCAGGTCCTTGATCATGTCCTTGGTCTGAATGGCCATTCTGCAGCTTTCCTGTAGTGACACAGCAGTGAGCACAGCACATGAACATCTATACTCATATAGGTACTGGTGCTATGGTTTTGTGATTCCAATTGTTTTGCTTATTGATTTCTTATGGTAAGGATCATACTCCCCGCCCCACCCACATAAATATTTCATACTTTTGTATATTATTCTATAATAATAAACATATTTTTACGTCTCTTTTATATGCACCACTGTTGGGATTCTGCACACCCTACGGCAATGGCATTATGATAGTTTTAAGGATAAGGCTGGCACTCTGGGTGCTCATTGTAATGAGGGAACATGTCGACCAGTGCAGCAGTGTGGCTCGTCGAAGGGTTAAAATTTAAAGTTATTGGACGACAATGGAGCTCTATGGCACTGAGGAAGACGATGCAGCAAACACAGTACTCGTTGGTAGGATCAGTTCATCGTTGCTTTGGGTCTTTTACTGGATGAGCTGACAATGAAAAATTAATATCAAGCCTTATTCTTCAATAAACTAAAAATCATTCTCAATCCTATATTTATAAATGTGTTGTATTTTGAATGTGTTATAGTCAGACTTCCACATTGAACAACATGCAGAATATGTGCCCCCTCTCACCTCAGAGGCACACTCCTGCAGGGTGCCCACCACAGCAATACGCATGTTCTCATCCGGGGACTTGAGCAGGCGTCCCAGCTGAGGGATGCCCCCGGCCTTACAGATGGCCTCCTTGTTCTTGGTGCTCTTGCTGCAGCTCCACAGTGCCAGAGCCCCATAGAGAGCCACGTCCACGTCATTCTCCTGGTATCCAGTCATTTTGGCTAAATTGGGGAAATAGTCCAGCAGCTTTACCTGAGCAGAGAGAGAAAAGGGACCAAGACCAACATGTGGGTGGACACAAACATGAAAAAAAATTGCGCAAACATGCCGACAGACCGCATGTTTTTTAGCAGCAAAAAAAAAAAACACTTCCATAAAAGCATTCACATAAAAACTCAGTGAACTTGATATCAATTCAAGGACTGAAAAGTGGATTGGAGTGATAATGGAGGGTTCCAGATGAGAATAGCAAGTTGTTGGCTGTGATTAAGGACGCAATTAAAATTCTATTACCACTGGGCCAGCAAGGATGAAACGACCAGAGATGCTAGGAATGGAAAACTGTCAGGATAGATGTTGATGTTAAGCCTGAAAAGCCCAGTGTGGCGGTTTATGGCCATCATTCAGTGTTCTAATCCACAGTTTCTGGCCAGTAAGACAGAGCAGGCAAAGCTATTACACACAGCTCAGTTCAAAGGTGGTCTCATGGCATAGCGGGAAATTAATCTGCCTCCGTGAGTGACTTGCACATGAGAACATCCGATTTGGGGCAGAGGAAAATATACAAGGCATGGAGGCTTTAATCACAGGTCCCTCTGTCAACAAACATGGATGCAGGTCAGAGGATGTAGGGGACATTCTATCTGTTTTACCACAGCGCCCACTCCGCTGTGTTCAAAGACCGGGTGAAAAAGGATAGATGGACCACTATCGCAAGTGTGAAAGGGGAAGAAATTTGCTTTGCTGGGCACCAAAATGTAGTTCAGCAGTCTGGATATGTGTTTTACACTTTAAATAAATAAGTCATGGTAATACGTGGATCAAATCGTATTAGTGCATCATCCTGTTTTCCCAAAGGTTCCAAGGTGTTTGTGGTTTAGCACAAAAAGTGTAGTCACGGAAAATTGTAGGACATAAAAAAATGTTTTATAACACCAATACAGACCAGGTTCTGGTCTGCAGTTTTCTCTCCTGCAGCTCTTCATATTGTGATTACTACGGCTTTTGAGTACATTCTTTTTTTTAAATAACCTTAGTTTATGGTGCCCTGTGCTAATGCTCACCAGTTTTGTGATACCGTCATAGCGCCTGACGTTCCTCCTTGCTTTGTGGAACCTGGCCACGTTAGCAATGGTCTCAGCAGCTAAGGCCTTGAGTTGCTTGATTGGCGAGTCCAGAGTCTTCACAATGCCCTTCAGGCCTCTCATGTCTACAATGGCTCGACGGATGTGCACGTTGTGACTTATAATCCTCAGGATTCTCAAAGATCCAATCTAAAAAAAAAACACACACACACACACACACAATAACCTTTAACACTCCGTGAGATATTTGAAATTGATTTATGGAGAAGAAACGGTTGTGTCTATGCCAACATGAGGCCTCCATCTGTGCTAAGAGTACACACGGCGATATCTAGTAGCCAAACATTCACCCACATTACTACTAAAATAAAATCAGGTTTAAAAGTCATTAGGCACACTGGAGAATAATTGCAACCCTGTGTCTTTAAAGGCATCCTCCTCTCGAAACAGCGCAAGTGTTTCTGTAACTAAAACACAGGCTGGCACACACGGTTGGCCATCCAGGTCCAGCTGTGGCACAGCTACTTACTTTGCATTTGTATTCAACTGTATCCAGCAAGTTAATGAGGACTTGAAGGCCACCTAAGTCCCAGATGGCCAGTTGGCACGCCTCCTGCATCAAATTTAAGTCCATCATGTGGTACAGAGTGAGCACAGTGACCATCTGGTTGCCATGCTGATTGCCAAACATAAATGAATGAAAAAGGGAGACAAAAGGGAAGAGAGGAGGAGGACATTAAACAGTGAACATTTGGAAAAGGGAGGAATATACTAGCCTCCCTCCCTTCATGCCCCCCCCCCGGAAAACGAACACCATTAGCACTGGAACCGTGTAACTAAGGATGCATTAGCATTACAAATAGCAGGATATGTTTTGACAGAAGCTATAGACACACATATCATATGAGACCTGCACCCCAGCAATTATCAACTTAGTAGCTACAACACTATGAAAGGTGGGGGGCAGAATACAGATTTTTTATTTGTATTTACTGCCACTTAGCTATAATATGTTCACTAAAAAAAGATAAACACAAAGATTTAAAATTGCACATGTGTGGGAAAATCTTGACGGGAGTGGAGGAATCTGGCTTTATTATTTTTTCAGATTCCCGTCACAATTCATAAATCTACATAATGTCCCAGCTGTGGATGGATGTTGACAGCATTATAGGACTTACAATACCAGTATTAGGGTTGGTGCTTGGAGATGGTTAAAATACCTTCCAGGCAGGCAGCAAAGGTGTTTTTATACCACCATATTTAGTCTGTATCATGCACAGTTACATAACAAACAATGCTCACATGCAATGGTTTTGATCATGAGAAGGGGAAGAAAAAAATATAAGATATCGGTAGTCAGATAAAACAGAAGCTCATTGCACGCAAATGCAACAGTTAGCTGCTGTAACTAGACCTTCTACATGGCTTCGATATGTGACACAGACGTCCAGTCCAAAAATCTCCTGGCAAGTAAACAATCAGATATTATTCCTTTTCTGCAGTGGTTTGAATGTGCCACAGTTCGAGTTCATCCGTTCCCAGCTTCACAAGCCTTTGTTAGTTGCCAACAGTTTGAGACGTCAGGACCGCCCCAAATGGATTATTTCAACCGAACATAAGAATGTAACATGTCCTGTTATCAGCTACCCATATGAGTAGAAAATAGCCTGTCACTATAGAAGGCTGGGGCAGTAATCTGTTTCGTGCAGCTGTTGGAGGGGCAGATCATCAGTGTAGACTTATTCCAGAGTCTCAAGTGGTGTTTGATCATATCTCCCTCGCAAGGCAGTGCTTTGACACAGTAGGATAACGGCCACATGTGTTCTCCATATCGCGACGCTGGCCTAAATGTGAACCATTTGCCTATTAACAGCAGTGGATCTACGGCTTCCTTTGTCTCCTCCATTCTCACTCTTCAAAGGACTCGGCAGGTGAGATTCGCACCTTGTAAAAACAATTCCCCGTCCTCCCCAAAAAAAGCTATGTTTCGGAGTGATAGCCGGGAGAACAGAAAACAGATCATGTGCTTTCATTTTGGTTAGCTCTGGTCTTGAAGTATTGTCGACATTCTTTAAAACATTGACAACATCTGACAATCTTTTATGGTGAAAGATCTTTGACTCTCTGAGCATGATGGGGCAGACAGATGCTCAAAGTGGAACAGATTCAACCACTTTTCACTACCCTGAAAGAAAGAAAATCAAAAAGTAGTTAAATATCTGTTTAAGGTCTCGGTGGGTATATATTAACATTGCATCGACACTGTATGTTATGACCTACTGGCTTGGCAGTTACAACAATAATAAGTTCATATTCTTTTAATATATTATAATATATAATATTGGGAAACACAACCTATGATGTAATTAATTTGGTCCTTTAAGAAACAAATTAAATCTTTACAGGTTTGCTCTTCAAACTTTTGGCTATGGCAGTGATGACTGTCTTGGTAAGTTCTACCAAATGGAAGACAAGACTAAGGGCCTCCAGCCATGCTAACGGCTCAGCTAGGCTCTAGTGTACAGTGCTAACCTGCTGGTGCTTAGCCTGTATCATTTACTTACTGTGCATTCCATTACCAAAATAAAACTAACAGTGATTGGTGATGGAACTAGATGAAAAGTCAGGGGTATTCAGGGGAAATGATTCATCATGTGGGGAGCATGAATGTCCACAGTTGTCGAGCCAAAATCACCAAACTGATATGGTGATGCTAAAGTAAAAGTCAGGGGATCACCAAAGTCACAAGGACTCATCCTCTGGAAACCAAGAATGACAAAATTGTGTGCAAATCCATTGAGTAAATGTCAAGCTACGAAAAAGTGAAAATGTTGACTTGCTGGTGGCACTCTGGAAAAGACAGAAAATCCCCAAAGTCATTAGAATTCATTCTCTAGGGATCTTTAATATCCGTAGCAAATTTTGAAGCAATGCAAACAATAATTTCATTTTGAACCACGAATGCCAGCGTCATAGTGGTGCAAAAGAGGATCACCAAAATCAACTCTGGACTATGAATGTCTGCACAAAAAGTAATGGAAATCTATCCAAAGTCTGGACTAAAGGTCTGACATGCCCACCTTTGGCTTCCATGGAGGCAAGCAGAACATGTGGATACAAAGAATACATATATAGCTGGTAATGCAAAAATACTAGTGACAGACAATGAATTGCTGATGACAGGATATATGGCAAAAATATCCCTAAATGGCATTACTTATGTTACTACAGTCACCTCTACAATAAAACATCCGTTAAGGCAATTCATAGGAGTACATTTGCAGCAAGCTATTTATGTAGATAATACTCATTAATCACACGTTTAATGGCAGCTCATTGAGTAACGATTAAAGATAGTTGTTTAAATGCTTTATCATCTTGTCTGACGGCATAATTAGAAATGGGTTTAGAAGAGTTTAAGCAGTACGAGGGATCGAATCCCATTATGAGTTGAACTCAATATCAGCCACTTAAAGATGCTTTACGCATTTTGTCTCTCCCTTTACTGCAGGTGTCTCGGCCTGACCTACTAAATAGCTGAGGCCTTTCCCACTACTGAATGGAGGTCTTAGTCTTGACTGGTTCCTCTGGAGCAGCAGGCTGGATTCTGCAGACATTGAGTGCCCTGCATGAGCCACTCCAGGCCTATAAATCACAGCACTGAGCACGTGGGAGCAGGGATGGGGTTAAAGGCTGTCAATGGTACCCTGTTGACCTCAGGCCCTTTTTCTGAGTACAGTTTTTTTATTTTTTATATTTTGTACGTGAGTGTTTGTTTTGGCTTGGACTACACGCCGGAGGGGCTAAACGTGCATATTGAGTAGTGCTCAGATATATAAGCGCATATGTCTGCAATGCTGGACTGGTGACAGGTGAACTCGGGCCACTGCCAGCGCTTCATAGAGCTTAGTGTAAGAGGGAGGTAGCAGCGTCTTGGCAGAGGCAGAGCCACAGAGGATGCATGAGGTTTCATACTTCTAAGCAGACTTAGAGGGACGGCTACTAATGACGAGAACAAACCCAATCTCGTGCTCTATAATGGAAAATGTACTGTCAGGATAGAATTAATGATTACTGGTTTCTTCTTGCTTCATATTTGACATATGATCCCCCATAACATAAAACTTGATCACTTAATAGGCCTTTCTGTCATAAAACGAGTGCAGTGCGCTCTGAGCAAACGTCTAGTCAGGCCTTTGGATTGAAAGTAAATTCTCTAGATTAGACCTGTTGTAAATGCATCACAGGCACTAAAAAACTAATGTCTTAATTAAGTGCCGTAACAAGAACCAAAAACGCGCACAACATAATTAGCTACTAATTCACTTCCGTAATAAGAAAGTGAGTCGATACTGGCTGTTGTACGCTGGACACAGGATTAGTTTTAGGGTGGCAATTAGCAGAATGGTTCTCATGGAGGGGGAGCAGAGCAGTAGTACTGCGGCTACCCAGCAGAGGGGGAGCAACCTTAATAAGGGTTGAACTCAATACCATGTGTCAAGGGTCCAGCTCAGCTCCATTATCTTTTGCATTTGAGGTACCTTTATAGTAATAGCAACACAATCTTAAAGCAATGGAGAAAGACTACGCTCATAGTGACAACTTTTGGTGGAATATTTCAGTGTGTCTGCTCGGAAAAAGATGATGAAAAGCCATCTGTTCAGTAAAAAAAAAAAAAAAATACAAAAATCTAATTATGAACCCTCGATATTGGAATGTTCATAAGATAACGAGTAACATATTGTGTTTAAGACACAATATTTACATCTGGGAGAATATGAAAATGGTTTTATGTTTAGAAAGCCACAGGCCGACCTAACTGATAGCAGCTGGAGAATTTTGTCTTTATTTGAAATGACACAAAATACTCAAATAACATTTGTGGCTTGGTTACTCAACTTACCGCTTGAAGCTATTTAGTCCTGACTAGTAAAACAGCCTTTTATTATTTTTCAGCAAAGCTGTGCTAGCTTGTCTTGTTTATTGATGGCCTGTATGCTGTACATATTTACAGAACACAGCCTTTAATATATATATATATATATATATATATATATATATATATATAGGTTTAAATATAAAGTAAGATAAACAATGTTTGCTGATGCATTAAAGACTGGAATTAGGAGGAGGCGTGATGTCAGCGTGTTACAGACATACACATGTAAACCCATGCTTCCTAAACACAGACTGCAACCTGCATGCTGGATTTGTGACCATTTTACAAACACAGATCTCCAGTCATACGAGGACAAAAAGAAAACACATCGGAAGCCTAGGCAAACATTCCTACATAAATATCATTTAAATACAAAACAGAACATCCATGTGTCGCTTCATGAAAGTGTTCAACTTCCTCGAGCACAGACGGCTGTCTATAGTGCAAGGAGAAAGGGGGGGCGGGGGGGGGGGGGGAATCTCCTCCTAAAATAAAACAGATATTTAACTTGGCTCATGGTAAGTTTCAGCATCTGATGGTAATGATATTATAAAATGACTACTGGACAAACCCCATAAATAACTGTGTGGTTTCCAGACAGATAGAACGCTGGGACATGTTGGTTAGTGCAGGGCTGCATCTCATTGAAGCAGGAACACACACACACACACAAGCCTAAAGCTCACGCCACAAGCCCGCTGAACAGCACAAAATACACAAACCAGTGAGGTTTTTTTCTTTTCTTTTCTTTTTTCTTAAATCTGAATTTGCCTCCTTCATATCATTTATATCTTCTTTTTTTTCCTCTCTGGAAAGCAGTAGCTGCGTGCTTTCAGAGTGGGAATTTCCTCCCATTATATACTGTTTTGCTAAGCTAAAAATATCTATCTGGAGATCTTAAACTTTACAGCAGTGTGTTCTATATAAGATTTACTTTGAACGGTCTTATTTGAGCCAAAAATTCTGCTTGTGATATCAAGAAATCTCATACCGAGTAAAAATATGCAACGTTGACTATTATTAGACATTGAAATAACATCAACCAATTAAACTTGAAGCAGCTTTTAAGGCATTTTGCAGTTAAACAGAAGGGGACAGCTTTGCAACATGCAAAAAAAAAAAAAGAAAGGCCTGTCAAAATAAAGTAAAAGCAGTCTGTTTGAATAAAACCTGTCTGAAAGACACTGTCCAGAATAATAGGTAATAGTAAGGAATAGTGGGTAAGGACGGACGATCTGGAAGTCAAGTGGTCGGAGGCATTCCCAGCCAGTCTGGGTCAGTGGTGTTTTTTTTTGTTTGTTTTTTTTAAATCCTCTTTTCTTTTCCTTCCATGTTTTGACACATTAATATTCACCATATGCCCTGTCAGACCTATCACAGGCGCGCTTCATTTTCATGCTTCTGCGGTGTGGGCAAACAGTGCGTACAACTGCTACAGTGCCGTCAGACAGCTCTTTCCCCTGCGCCTTGGCTCACATTTGCAACCAAACAGGCCTGTGTCAAAAAACAGAAATCCACGAGCCGAGCCAACCACTTCAATAAGCATCTCCCTACGAAGCTCTACTTAATAGAATATATGTACTTTATTTGATCTGACATCCTTTTTTCTTCTTTTTTACTGAGTGGCATCTTGATATGACTGAGGCAAAACATACAGGTTTGATTGAAAAATTGTCTGTCGTGATAACAGCTATTCAAAGTTTTCCTGCAGTTCGCCAGTCGCAGCCTGCAGTTGTCTCTATTTTGGTTGGAATCCATCAAGAGGAAGGAAACAGTGGTGTGCCAGGTAACGTTCCCCTACCGTGAGGTACTTGACCAGTTTCTGAATCAGATAGTATTCAGGAGTCTCGGCTGTGTTACTGTCTTGACGGCGCGCTGGCTCCTCCTCCTCTGAACTCTCATCTGAAGTCTCGCTGAAAGCGTCCACTGGCACGGCTACTGCTGGGGTCTTACTGCACACACAAAAAGAGCAGATAATAGTGGCCTTTTGACCGCAGGTAACGATCTACAAAAGTGTGGGATAGCGTAACAAGTAAGACAATACACAGCCGGACAAAAGGAGGGAGTATAATATCGCAAAATCTCTTTTCCGGTGTTTTAAATGGGAAAAACAGCATGGTCATCCCACACAAGCAGACCCATTAATGATTTTGAGACTCAAGTGTCAAGTTTGAACTTCCTCAGAATCCAAGCAGGAGGAAAATAAAGATTGTAATAATGTCATGGGAGGACTGGAGCCGTCATCAGCATATACAGAGGGGCATTGATGCAAACAGAAGTGCAGATGGCTTTTCCAAGTTGCTCGGGCCACTTGGATAACAGTATCCTGCAAGTCGGGAACTATGGAGCAATGAAATTTGGTACATATATTCAAATGGGGCCGCTGAGAGGCAGTTCCAGGGGAGCATAGTATCAGAAAGAGACAGCTGATACGAGGGAGTGTTTTCAAGGGAGAAACATGATGAACACCGAACCGAAAAAGGCCTACACACGGTCCTGGTTGGGGTGCATGACTGTCTTTATTGCATGCACACTAGCCAATGAGCACCAAAGAAAGCTATCAGGGAACAGTGGCTAGAGTCGATTTATGATGCTAGGAGTCTGTATACATTGGGAGATGCAAGTGTGGAGACAGCTGAGGAGGTGTAGCTGCCAGGAGCCCGAGGAAGAAAAGGCCTTCACACAGGTTCTCTGTCAGTAAAATGGCTAGTGGGAACACAAGTTATACTTTCCACAACAAAACTTCTGAAACAGCATGTCCTATCAGTTTCTACATCGGATATAGGTTAACTATATCTCCTCTCTGCAGAAAGTATTCCTTATAGATTCTGACAAAAGGAGAACTGCTTGGCGATACTTACATTTTCCGGGAGGACATGCGTCCAGGTAAAGAGGACACTGAGAAGCCTGCTTTCACCTTGGGCTTGGCTCCCATTCCCGTCGTTCTGTTCTGTATTTTACCAGACTTCTCCTCTCCAGAGCTCTCACTCAGTTTTTTTTTCTCCGCTTCACTGTAATGATGTGAAATAAGAGTCATTACGCCTGCTTCTATTTTGAAAATGGTTATTCTTCTAACATAATCATTATTTAACAATTCAAGACAAGGATTCAGCGGGCATTTTAATTTTTTTTTTTAAATGGCTGTTAAAGACAATTTACAGCAATGTACAGCAGTGACAAATTAATCCTTGTGTGGAAAGTCCAATGAGACCGTTCAATAAGCAGTTTTTGTTTCGTAAAAAGGCATTTTCAGCGAAGAAAAAAAGATCAGATTTTGTCGTCTGCTTGGGGACTTACATTTTCCGGGAGGACATGCATCCAGGTAAAGAGGACACAGAGAAGCCTGCTTTCACCTTGGGCTTGGCTCCCATTCCCGTCGTTCTCTTCTGTATTTTACCAGACTTCTCCTCTCCAGAGCTCTCACTGAGAGAAAATGTATTTTCCTTTGCTTTACTGTAATGATGTGAAATAAGAGTCATTACGCCTGCCTCTATTTTGAAAATGGTTATGTTTCTAACATAATCATTATTTAACAATTCAAGACAAGGATTCAGCGGGCATTTTTGGGTTTTTTTAAAGCAATTGAGGTACTTTTATCGTGAGCCAGTTTCTCCTCAAATGGGTATAGTTATCACAAGGTACAGCTGCAACAGCTCAGCCCTTGCAAGATCTATTTATCAATCAAAGACCATATGTGACAGATCTTTTTGGGATCGTTTCTGAGATTTTTCCCCCAACATTTCTGTCTGTAACAGGGCAGAAAGGGTTGATTCCACACTGTGAATGTGTCCATTAACTTAATCATTGTGTAACCAGGACCACTTTCACTTGCCCTAAAATGTGAAATACCATATAACCGTCTCTTTATAATGTGCAACTGCTGGCAGACACGGCAAGCTCATGCGTCGAAGGCTTGGCACCGCCGTCCTCGAAAGCCCGTCTCCTTAACAAGAGGGGTCCCAGGCTCGCACGGTGCGCGGTAGCCCGAAGAAATTTCAGAACCCTGCTAAATCATCACATACCCAAATCCACACCGGTACTCGAGAGTGCGCCACAGCGGAAATAGTTCAAAATTATTCTTGTAGCGCGTCGAGAGCACATCCTGCATAGTCAGCTTGGGTTGGCCTTGTTCCTTCGCATCAACCGATTTCACATGCTGGATCTCTTGTGTTGATGGAAGTTCTTGAACTGCAGACTCCTGTTGGTAAGTGGAAAAAAGACAACAGCTGGAGAGTGAAAAGACCAATTCGCACCGAAATTCTAGCGGTGAGATGATCGTTTGTTAAAAAACTTGTGTGTGCGCCGGTTGTGCATTTCTCTGAATGATGCTCATTAAAAAGTAGTCATTCAGATGGTCGCTTGAGCAGCAACTGTATCTGACATGATGGCTCTCTCAAGTGTCAAGCAATATGTTGCTCTTTATGTGAGACACGCAACATATTAATGTCTGACAAAGTGTTGGCCATTTCACTCTAAAAAAGTATCAGTGAAAAAAAACATCAAAGCCCTTTCTCAACAATATGCAGACCTGCGTAACAATTTCTGTCTTTATTGAGGCCTTGGAATAGAATAACACTTCCCCAAAGCTACACAGCAGAGGTCCCCCTCTGTTTCTGTGCATTCCTCCATCTAGAAACGTGGAGCTTGGCACAGACAAAGTAGTGCCTTTGTGTCACTGTTATTCACTTTTTAGTTTTTTTTCTGAAGTTTTGAAGGTTTTTATGCCAAACTTTACAACCTACATATGAATGCCAACGAGACACATATGAATGGTTTGCAGGCGGGAGAATTTTTAATCAGACACCTGCTCTGCAGAAATAGCTTGTCATTGGTTATTAGGGGGCTCAGTGTTTTTAAGGGCAAGGAAAAATAATTAAGACATAAGTATTTCTATGGCTTGTGTTGCCAAAGGCTTGTTTTTCATAAACACAAAGTGACCTGCCATTGGAAACATATAAGTCAACTAGCCCGACCGCAGAGCCACAGTCTGACTTTATTAGTCCAAGCGACCTTCTTTAATTCTACTAGATGTGAAATGGACTGAGTCCATGCGCTTACAGAGAAGGGAACACTCCACATTCCTTGACATGCCGCAATGAAAAAAAACCTAATACAGGTGCCTTTCTGCTTCTGAACACACGACAGGCCTGGACATAAACGCTTTTGTAAGCAACACCGACGCCTGCATTTGTAAACAAAACAAAATAATGTCGTCATTTGACCTAAAATCAAATCGCAAACGCCAACTATTTACATGTGCTTGTGGTCGACGAGATCTATTTACTTGATCCGCGCTGATGGAAAATCAACAGAGCAGCAAATCTGAAGCCACTGGCCATAAAACATCTGTCAGCCTCGACTGACTGATTATGACAGTGAGGCAGTCTGTATTAATTTCAGGATGTGAATAACAAAAACAAATTTGCTCCTCAGCGAGCATCTCGTGCATGCAAATACGCCACATGTCCAATTCCCAATCACGCCGCGGTGTCAAAACAAATCCGCGGCACAGAGCCGAGACAGAGTCTTCCTCCTCCCGGTGTTCTGCGGGCCTTGACTCCTTTGGTTGAGGCTGTCTAATCTAATAGAACTGTTCAAAAAGACCCGCTTCCTCACATTGGGATCGAGCAGATATGTTTGAAGACTAGGTGTTGTTATCTTTGGCTATCGCCTTCCACGTTTGGGCTCTCCGCGCTGCAATCAGGGAACGGAGCCGTGCAAGATTGTGTTTCTGACGGATGCCGCCCGCAGTTGCTACCTCTAATTAAAACTGGAATGGATCATTTCCACGAGAGTGGCCGCAATGTCTTAATATCTCAGGCACAGGATGCACATTGCGCCGCCTGATTGCTGTCGTCAGAAATCAATCAAACGCATTTCAAAGCGCTGCATGCTTTTTTTTTTCTTTGTGCTTTTTATTACGTTGACCTCATCATGTGAAGGTGATTAGCTCATGCAGAGGCAGAGAGAAAATATTCGGCGGAGAGAGTGAAACAACATTTACAGGACACTGCGAGCCACATATCAAAGGAGTTGAAGAATCCAAAAGAAAAAAAGACTGTGACAATGATTTCTGCCCCCACACACTGGTTAACAGACATTTTTACTGCAGCTGTCCGTCATTTTTAGATCCTTCAGACTCTGAAGCATCACTCTTCACACAGGCCTCGTAAAACATAAAAGCCTCAATGTCTTTTTTGTTACACGATTCAGCCTGGCACTTTAATCGGTTTATTAAAGTCTTGACTAACCCATTCCATTTATGATACCATGGACCAATGACAACTTCACATATATATAATGGAGGTGCTATTCTACTGTGTAATGCTGTACAATATAATCTTTGTAAAACTTGGTTAAAGCTGTAACCAAAATCACTTCCCGTATTCTGGACGGGTTATTTTCTCATCTGTAAAATGAGGAGCATTGCAATGTGGAATTGTCAGCAAAAAGTAGAAGTGGAAAGTAAATGGGCCTGTACTTGTATAGCGCTTTTTCAGCAATGCACCATATAACACTAAAGTGACGCCTATGCGTCGGATTTAAATTGTTTTGCGTTTATTAAGAACAGGGGGAAAAAAGATTTGCCAAGATAAGTTTCACGATAAGTTCCTCAACAACAAAAAATGTATCTGTAAAAGAAAATAAAAGCTAGATTTTTGTGTTTGTTGTTGCAATACTAATTTCAGCCACAAGAGGCTTAAGTACATTACAATCACATGTTCTAAATAGTATTATAAAGTTTGCTTTTAGTTTTAATTGACATAACTTGGTAACATACATTATCTTGTAAATATTACAACATAATGAATATTTACATGTTTATATGTGTGTTTAGAGTGCAAATAAAAAACTAATTTCACTTCAAATCATCCTAGTTAAACTTCTTTTTACCTGCCTATGCGTTTCAGTATAAATCAAAGTCCACGACAAAACAACATTTTAGGATACCATGAAAATGGTACTAGGGGTCAACAAAGTCATAACAACATGACATTCTGTCAAATCCACTTGGTAAATGTTGAGATATATGGTATCATTGGAGAAGTGAAAGCTTGCAGGTGGCGTTAGAGGAACATCCAGGAAATCAACAAAGGCATTAGACTTGATCCTCTGGGGACCATGAATGTAAACGGATGGCAATCCATTAGTCCATCCAATAGTTGATGGGACATTCATGTCTGGACCAATGTGATGTATCAAATGACAGACATCTCCACCCATAGAGCCATACTGCTAGTGTGGTTTATAAAAAGGTATGCGAATAAATGGCTGTTAAAGACAATTTACAGCAATGTACAGCAGTGACAAATTAATCCTTGCGTGGAAAGTCCAATGAGACCGTTCAATAAGCAGTTTTTGTTTCGTAAAAAGCAATTTTTGTGTTGAAGGCATTTTCAGGTACAGAACAGTTCTGTGAAATCATCTGGCCCTTCGTTTTGAAAAAGCATTGTGGAAAAATGCATCTCCGATTGACATCTGTAAATTCTATTAATCAGACACTTTCTTTGAGAGCCAGATTACCAGAATCATATTTCCTCTTTATTTGATAGCAAATGGAAAACAAAAATCGATCCTAGGATTCTCTAAAGACACAAGATCGATCCAAAGCTGACGGTGAGCGTAAGGTGGTCTGTAGATGTTTCAATGATGCCTCATTTTCCAACAAACATCAGGGTGAGCGAAAAAAGAAAAAAAGATCAGATTTTTAAATGATTAACAGATTTTTGGGGCGCAGCTGGAATCTATTATTGAGGCGATTTGTTATGTCGTCAAATTACTAAAGCAGGAAATAGCACTACTGAATAAATCACGCGTATTGCAGTGTCTGGAAATGAGCGCGGGTGTCTGTCTGTGCAAGTGCGTGTGCCGAAGGGCGGGGGGCTGTTTTGATGTTGGAACACGGAGATAGTCGGTTTCAGAAATTTTTCAACACAGTGACAACCAGACACTTACTCACTAGCGTGGAGAAGCACAGACACTGATTACACAATCCTGACTCTGTTTACACATGTGAGTCACACGGCATAAGGGATCAAATCAGAGGGTTGGAGAGAAGGACCTTTTCATAAGACAAAGAGGCATTTCAACACCCACGCATTCCGGCTATAAAAGCTAAAACTCAAGGCTGCAAAAAATGCAGGCCTTAATGCATTGACGATAAATGCATCTGCCCGCATTACGCTGTACCTGCTTGTTTGTGTTCTCGGCAAAATGTGGAGATGTGCTCTTCAGAAGCGCTTCCAGGTCTTCGTACGTATCACTCGTTCGCTCGTAGCCGCTCTCCTCCCCCTCCTGTTTTATGCCCTGTGAAAACAAAGTGGAAAAAAGCTTCATTAATTCTAAAACCCACAATTATAATTTGACCCACATGTCTGCTGGAATAGCTGAGGTTAGAAGGCTCGGAGTATCTCCAGGCAGCCTCAACGAGGAAGTGTATAACCATGTAAACCGCTGAATTAGGTTTAAGACACTACGACTCTTTGAGGTTTCATTTGCATCAATGTCACCCGCTCGAGTTTTAGGCTGTAGTTTTTTCACTTTGGCCGAACCATTTCCAGGTGGAGAAACAGAGGCAGGAAACCTATGGCTTGTCAGCAATGTCGGGGAAAGAGTGAAAGGTGCTGCAGCACGCAAAACACTCTCCTCGAAATGATTGCAAACACATTCAGAGAGATTCTCGGAGTTTGGCAAGTAAATGGAAGCTCCGTATGCAAAAGCACACTTTGGGACTTGGGGGGAGGGGGTCGGGACACTAGACACTTAACACTAGATATGATATCTGAAAATTGTATATTTATTAACACCTGATCATGAGTAAAAACAGAAGCCTTACTCCTGCTACAAACAGGGATTATATTAAGAGACATTTTGTTGTTGTCTAGCGACAGCCTATTTTGTATTTTCTAACTTGTATCTTCAACTTTTATAATGTTATTGGTGATCCGCTCTTAAGGACTGCACAGGAGGAGTGGCTGAAGATGTTGGACGCAGAATACCACCACTGTGCTCTACATTTCATTAAGGGGTGGGGTTATCTTGCAGACCACCGCACTTTGTTTATTAAACACTGCTGGAACAATGTGAAGGGGGACTTACAAATGTCATAAGTGATTAGTCTTCGTGAAATCAAGTCAGTATTACAGGATGTGGACAATGCCTTTGCTACTAAATGTATTATATTTATTGTTTTCTAGTTTTGGAAGCTCATGTAATATAGCACACACTTCGATTGTTTTTGTTGTTGGCTAAAATACGTTGTTCCCCCATGCACATCACTTAGCTTCTACACTGGTACTCTTGCCTGCTTCGTCAGACTGGGGGCAAGCCGACCGCCATCTATGCCATCTACCGCAGTTTAGACACTGAATATTGATAATTACCTCATATAACCCCACTTTAAAACAGCCAAACTATCCAGTTAACTGACTGAATGGTGATGGATTGGCCTATTAGAAATTATTTTCCATGAACACCTCCTCACACAGAAAGAGGAAACAATACACAGTGCTTTATCTTCCTCGTCTTACCCCATTTAGAAAATACCCAGCTGTGCTGCAGGTGATGTGGAGGGTCTCGGTGTCACAAGGCTCGATCACAAGGTAACAAATCTCATTAAGGGCCTGTCTCCAAGGAGGGGTGCGGCAGCCATTTGGAAACACATAATCTAAAAAGAGAGGCAAGAAAAAGATGGCAGCTTGAATAATCTCTGAGAAAACCTTGTATAATGTAATGTAGCCTGACAGCAACAACACATTTGTTTCCAAAGGAAGAAGGAAACAGAGAAAAACAGAGGAATCATCACAAAAGCCTGACCTGCTAAAGAGGATGACATAGCACACCAACGAGCACAGGACTGAGACATAGTTTCACTTGCAATATAAATCATCCACTAGAAAACAGAGCCATTTTCTAGTGACACTATCATATTGTACAGCTGGTTGGGAGAGTATTTATACATTCAACTCTCAATTCAACATGAGAAATGGGGACTTGCTTTTACCACTCGGTGTGCACATGCTTTGTTAGGCCTCGATGAATACACTGCAATGAAGCAAAAAACGTGCACTGACTAATGACTTGGTAAACTGGAACCTGACAGACATAATGACTTCCATGTCTTCTGTGGCGGCAGAACACAGACTATTTTTTTATGCTTTGGAATATCCAGCATTAGTGTTATTAGCAATTTCTTTCCTTGCAACGTACGGAAATGTAGAGATAATTCAAACCTGATGTGTATCGGACCGACTTCAACACCCTCTTTTCCCCTTCGCTGCAGAGCAGTTTCAACAGCTCCACTTCATTCCTCACCGCGGCGGGGTCCAGCCCAACTTGTCTATGATGAAAATGTAGAAAAACAAAACAAACATCCAATTCGTCTTGTTCATTCACGGACCCTTTTTCTAAACCCGCTGCTTCTTCCAATCAAAAACAACCACATGTTGCGGGGAAACTGGCCAGGTCTGAGTGGAAGAGGACAGCCATGGAGGATGGATAGATCATCATATTGAACACTGAGAGAGATGGTGAAGGAAGAAGCACCTACCCGTCTATCTCTTTGAGGCACTGGCTGAGGAGCTGGTTATCCATATTTTGGAGCAAGAGCAGCTTGACCTTGACGTCCGAGTCCTTGCCTTGATCTTCCTTATCTGTATCGGCGTGGAGAGCCTAATAAAAGGAATGTGTTTGATTTCAAAGCTGAAACAAGAGTAAATTAATTGCTTCATAGTTGCAGATTCATTTTATGTTGGCCATAAAATGAATCTGCAACTACGATTTGCTATGTTCCTTGTCTTATGAGATAGTGAAGTAAATAGTTCTGAGGTTTTGGACTGTTTGTTAGACAAAACAAGCTATCTGAAGACGTCACCTTGGGTGAAGGAACCGTTTGACGTTTAAACGTTAGAACAAACTAGTTAGCTCCTTGGTTGCTATGATACATACAAATAAAACGGAAAGCGATTTGGGTCAAAAAGAACCAAACCCAAACTTGTAAATATCTACCGTTTATAGCTCAAATAAAGAAATGTCGTTAATTAATTAATTAAATTAATAAAAAAATAATTTAATTAATTAATTTAATTAATTAATTTAATTAATAAAACGGAGGGTATTTTCTCAAGCATACTACCTAACACTATACTGTATGTTACCCGTGTTTTATTAATTAAATTAATAAAACGGAGGGTATTTTCTCAAGAATTCCAGCACACCTGTTTGTTGCGAGCTGGAGAACCTTATAAATAACTGCTCCACCTTGCATTTAAAGCGTGAATATTACATTTTAAAAAATAAAAAGAACTAGCTTTACGTTAGCTATGAGGACGTTGGTGCTCAATTTAATTTAACTTTAGGATTTGACAGCAACGTATTTTCTTTGAATTAATGGAATTATTAATTAACATGTTTCTACTCACCGTTTGAATATGTGCGCACAAGTCCTTCGTCTTTAAGTTACCGTTGACGTTTAAACGGAACACTGGCCGTTAGAACAAACTAGTTAGCTCCTTGGTTGCTATGATACATACAAATAAAACGGAAAGCGATTTGGGTCAAAAAGAACCAAACCCAAAATTGGAAATATCTACCGTTTATAGCTCAAATAAAGAAATTGAGAAAATAATTGTTGGATTATTCTTATTCTAACAAAACTATAACCTAATACTATATTTTACCCGTGTTTTATTAATTTAATTAATTACATTTTCTTAGACAACGGAGGGTATTTTCTCAAGCATTCCAGCACACCTGTTTGTTGAGCGAGCTGGAGAACCTTATAAAGAAGGTTATAAGGTTCACCTTGCATTTAAAGAGTGAATATTAAATAAAAATAAATAAAAAACTAGCGTTAAGTTAGCTATGAGGACGTTGTGTTCATGGTGCTCAATTTAATTTAACTTTAGGATTTGACAGCAACGTATTTTCTTTGAATTAATGGAATTATTAATGAACATGTTTCTAGTCACCGTTTGAATATGTGCGCACAAGTCCTTCGTCTTTACGTTACCGTTGACGTTTAAACAGAACATTGACAGTTATAACTAACTAGTTAGCTAACCTAGTTAACAAGCTGTTAGTCCGGACGTTAGTCCCGTTAGCGAAGAAGATAAACCGCCTTTAATTGACGTTAACCGAACTACAACCCTTTACAATTTCCCCTCGTCAAAGAAAACACGCGTCACGTGTTCCCACCCCGGTGTGTTACGTTTACAAGAGAGCAAACTTACCGAGAATTTAGAGCTTCTGTTCGAACTGTTAAGTTACTTCAACACTTTTAATTTTACAGTTTGCACTCATAGGTGTCCATGGAAACCACATAATCCATCAGCCTCCTTGGTACACACTCCTATGATACACACAAATGAAACGGAAAGCGATTTGGGTCGAAAAGAACCAAACCCAAACTTGGAAATATCTACCGTTTATAGCTCAAATGATTAAAGTTGAGAAAATAATAGTTGGATTAATTAATAATAAGAAAGAATCACTTGCTGTTGAGCGAGCTGGACTGAACTGCTCCACCTTGCATTTAAATATTAAATAAAAAAAATGCTATGATACACACACATAGTTATTTATAAGTTATTTATAAGCCCACAAATGATAACTTAACATAAAAACTCTGCCTTCACTTTATTGTATTTTTTTTTCCTTCTTTTCTTGACCGTTGACCGAGTATATTGATTTGTGGAATGGTTTGTCACATGGTCATACAATGTGTGCAGTGAACTGCAGGGTGGGTGTATATTAGGAATACAAATCCAAATATAAAAATATTTTTAATATATGTGTATATGTGTTGGGTCTTGCACAGCCAGAAATTCAAAAATGTCAAGTCAAATGTTGTCGTAATAATAAAAATCCCTGTATGTGTTCCTTTTAGACTGTCCACATGACCGCATATTTGAGAGCCTATTTCCTCTCTCACTACTGGTCTGGCAGTGTCCTGCAGACAAACATTGGCTAATAAAAGTCTATTTGGGTGGAAACTCTCTGTTTACAGAATATAAATTCACTCAGTTCAAAGTTAATAAGCCAATCAGCACCGTTGGGCTAAGACTTATTCTTGACACGGGAAAGGCAAAGGTAAACAAAGCCACTGACACAGACTTTTGAAAGTGCAAATGGGCAAGACCTCGATTCCCTCTTTCACAAGTAGTATAACATTTTATAATATCTATTTAAAGTGGATGAGGACTGTGACGACAAAGGCAATTCACAATGGAAGGCGACGATATCAAGCATTTTCTCAGATACATGATATAACTTTCAGTCAATGATTGAAGAAGAACAAATTTGTGTCCTTATTGTTCCGGCAGCTGCCGCCTGTGATGTCCTGAGGCGGACTGAGATAAAGGGTATCTCATGGCCCAGTGAAAACCACTGATTTCCACTGGTACTTGCCCCTTCCGGCTCACTGTCCCGTCAGGAGCGCCACTGGCACAGAGACCTATCCCTTTCAGCCTGGCGCGCATGGCGGCAACACAGGTGGAACTACTTTGTCTCCTAAACCGTTGGGTTAAGTTGGCCTGAGCCTGCCTGTAAATAAATCACCAAGGATCCTCCAGGGGCTCAGGAGAAGTAGTAGCTCATGTCTAGAGAGATCACTTTGGATCTTGTTGTTGTTAGAGTGGATTTATGAGGTTGCCCCCCACGCCCCCCTTCAGGTATTTTATTTGGAACATGGGGGAAAGCTGTCTCCTCTAAATTAAGAAGCATTGATAATCTAAAACGGGGTGCTGGAGCTGGGGAAGGGGGGCAAAAGGCTAGTGGAACTTGGACACAGACAGCGCTGACATAAAGTGTAAAGTGTAATGTGCATCTGCGCGTGTCCGGGTTTGCCCGACTGTGAAGCAGTGAAAAAGAAAAGGGAAGGAGGAAAAAGGGAAGGAAAGCAGGATAAACAAAGGTCTTAATACATCTATCCCGGAGCCTCATTAGCTGGCCTAATTGCTGTTGGTTAAAAGGGATTAAATGAAACGCTCTGGCCAGCCCGGGCCTTTCACAAAGTAAAACAAATAAGCTCTGAGCTCAAGAAGCACCTGCTCGCTCTTAGATGTCCTCCGACTCAAACTTAATACGGCATAATAAACACAACCACTCGCCATGCTTTCTCTCCAATGCGTGAGTTCAGTCGCTGATTATACGGCATGGAAACACCGCTGATGACACACTCGGAAAAGGTACCGACCCGGCCTCTTTACACATGGCCGTCGTGATTGCATCCGTTCGCAGTGTGTCCAAAATCTCCACAACACTCCATTAACACTCAGAGTAAACACACACAAAAGCTGTGCGTGAGTAGCAAGAGTGATGAGGACGACTACTGTTCCGGTTCCTGGTTTGAAAGGAGCTGGTCAGCGTATCTCCAGTATATATATATATATATATATATATATATATATATATATATATACATTTGAAACCCCTGCTTTCATACATGGGTTCACATCCTCCAATGAGGTTTGATGTTTTTACAGGCTTCGAGTCAACTCTGGTTCAGTACGCCTCGCGGTCGGCGCGAGAGGAGGAAACGGGCGACACCAGTCGACGTAATGAGCACCTGTGAGATTTGTCGCACTAATAATCCATGCAGGGTTTTTAAAATAGAGAACAGTAATAGGGACGATAACAAGAGGCCGCGACCACATCCCGTGGTTGTAAAAAGCTCCACGTTCCTGCCTGTCATTTCTTATAATCCTCTGTGATTTTGGCGACGGGAAAGAGCAGGCAAAGTGCTTTTGAATGGGATTCATCTTTGTGACTTGATATGACTTCCCTCTGTGTCACTACTGACGAGGTAATCTTCCCTTTTTCCCCTTTTTAAAAAAATCTAATGGACAATGATGAGCTCATTCGGCCGTTACAAGTAATTGCTCGTTTTATTGACTGTTTAACTGGGCACTAGCTAAAGAAGCCGAGAGAAACTCAAGCTGTAAAGAGCAGTAACGGAAGCCAGTAGTGCAAAAGAAAACTGAACATAATTATTCCTAATGCACACACAGCATAATAACTATCTCCACATTAACAAATCATTGTGTTTTTGTGTTTCTTAAAGATTTATTTTGGCATTTCTGTTTTATTTGATAGAGAGACGGACAGGAAAGGCATGGGGAGAGAGAGAGTGAGAGAGAGAGAGAGTGAGAGAGAGAGAGAGAGGGGCGACATGCACAAAGGGTCCTGGGCCGAACTCGAACCATGGACCGCTGCGATACCACCATCTTGTTTTTTGCTTTGGTTTAAACAGAAAAACAGAAAAATAAAATGGGTTAAATTGTCCTAAAAGCTTAATGTAAAATGTTCACGAAAAGAAAATTAATCAAAATCTGTTCTAAATGAGTCTCGGCAAACAAAACTATATTTTTTTTATACAACGATATCATTGCTTGAGCTTCTTATGGACAGAAACCTGCAATTGTGGTTTTCAAATACAGTGTACAGTATGTATTTCAAGTGGCGATCGCTTAGCGCCAGTGCTTTCTTTGGAGTGGATAGACGCTCATCAAATATAGAATTAATTTAAGATTTATGGCCATGGGAATTCTGGGCAAAACCAATGACAATGTCTATATGACTTAAAACACATTTTGTTTGTTTTGGTTGAAGTACTGCAAGGCAACACTTGGCTCCTCTTGGGGAGTCATCGAGGCACTCGACAGGAGCTTTCATGTGTTTCCAGAAAAGTTGAGTGAGCACCACAAAACATATCTTAGAGAGAGAAAAAATCATATCGCCATGAGCTGGAATATACCCAGCACCTCTTGACTGGCTGATACAGTGTTTGCTTTAAAACTGCAGGTTTGTCATTTAACGTTTAAAATAGAAAATAGGAAGCCATGTACAGATTTAACGCAGAGGGGAAACCTCTGTACAACATGTAATGCAGAGTATAGCTGGCTAAAACTCCATATCGGTAGCACAGTACAAACAAGGTAGAGGAATGATTGCGTTGTGTACTGTTTCATACCAGAGAATACTTGCGACTACACACTCGCCGACTGAATGGGGCAGGTTGAATAGTTACGACGTAACATTCTGAACAGCGGTCCACGTCCGTGTTCCAAACATGAGTGCACAAACCAGTGGTACGGTGCACAGCATCTGAGATCATTTGTTGGCTGTTGGGTTTTTAAAGGAGCTAGAGGCCTCGTCACTCCTGCACACACACTACAACATAGGACTGACGGACTCCTGGTGCTCCTTTTAGCTCATTGCAATTTTTTTATGATGACATCTACTGTATGTTGTATGCATTTATGTCTTGTGTTTCTCTATTGTAAAGATGTGCATTGGTCGTGTTACCCACTGTTTGCAAACTAAATTGCCCCTTGGAGCATTTAAAAACTATCCAAAGGCCTCTCTGCAAGACAGGGCCACAACACTTGGAGCCACTTCATTTGATATCTCATTGATATTGTGCAAAAAGAAAACAGCAATTACGTCACCAAAAAGAAATCTATGGACATTCTCATGTCTGGTGCCCCACTTTGCCTGCAGTAATGTGGCCTTGGGCTGTTGGACGCTGACCATGTACAGTACATACATTCCAGGTTCAAGTTTGGTCAGGGACAATGCCGCGTGTCATCCATCCTCTTTCTTCGTCACCTTGTTAAAATAAAAAGCAATAACGCCCAATCTATGACTTGAAAAAGCAAAGGAAAAAGGTGCCTTTCGCCCGGTTCCTGTGAGGATATGTTGACCCCACCTTGACCTGTTTACTAGATAAAGGCGTCTAAATACCCTTGAGCTGGCAAAGTCCGTTCTGCCAGAGCCATCGCGTTGCCTCCGCTCCCCCTTCCACTCGCCCCAGAGATAGCAGCTGGTTCTACTCTTTCAGGACGTTCAGCTCGCTTAAATAAAAAAACACACAGATCTCTTTCTTTTCTTCCCCCCTTCACCTCCTTGCTCCTCTGTCTCGCTCGCTTCATCTCCAACAGCGTAATTATTATTTTGAAAGCGCGGTCTGAGAGGCCGTCCCCGTTTGTTGGCGCCGCCTCACTCGCTAATGCTCGGGGAGTCGTAATGCAGTTTGACTTTTGCCGGAGAAACATCTCCAGGAAGACATCAGGGGCCCTTTGTTCTCTCCCTCCCCTGTCTCAGGGTGAAGGGAGAGCTGAGGTAGCAGCTAAAGAACAGGAGAGCGGGCAATACAAAGCAAAGGGGTAATGAAGAGCCAAGAGAGGAGTGAGTGGTGGGGTGTCTTTTTTTAAATTTTGCTTTGCAAAAGGGAGCGAAGACGAACACGTGGGTGAAGAGGGTGGACCGAGATGAAGATAGATGTTGAGTGGAAGATGGAAATGGAAAAGCTGTGGGACAGGGGAGGGCGAGGGCGAGGGCGAGAACAGACGTAGAGGGCGGCTTGTTAAATGTGGTGAGAGGTGAACGAGAGAAGAGGCCGGTCCCCCTGTCCTCCCATCATTAGAGACGAGGTGCTACTCGAGACCTTTGCGTTGGTGCCGCTCCAGTGTTGGCGCCGCCAGGACAATCAGGGAGAGAAAGACGGAGAGAGAAATATTGCTCCTTGGAAATAATGAGACAGTCCCGTGAAAGTAGAAAAAGAGACGTCCTTGTGAACAGACAAATGCAATTTAGAGAGGATTTTGCCCGGAGACAACTCTGTTGTTCATCACATCATTTATTTGGAGCACAGACCAGTACACCTCTTTGTTATCCTTTTATATCTCATTTATTCCCTTTATTTGTGTGGTGTATATATGTGGTTCATTTTTGTTTCTGTAATAAATAAATAAAAGATTTACATCGGATGTGTCACACGTTTTATGAGTGGGTCAAAGTGTAATCTATCTTATTCACACTGCATTCATATTTAGAGGCCTGGGGAGATAGAATTTTATTTGGCATCGGAAAAGTTTCTGTTTGTTGTCCGAGTAGTATCGACCAATCGTGTTTGAGCGGGCATTAGTTGAATGCAGGTTTAACAGTGTGGAGAGCAAAAGAGGTGGCAACCTCTGGCAGAAGGGCTATCTGGGAACCTAGCGCCTATCTTTTGATGATGCTTTAGCTTTTTATTGGTCTAAAATGAGCTTGTGAACTGGCTTCTTTTGAAGCACATGCGCACGGCAAGAGCTTAGACCCCGACTATCTGTTGGCTTCATGGAACCCCAGAAATATAGCCCCTTGCACACAATCGTACTTCTTTTTGCAACCAGACGAGTCGCCCCCTGATGGCCATTAGAGATAATGCAATTGTAAGGCATTGGCTTCACGTTTCAGGACCGGAGATTGCTGCCCGGTGAAGTACTGTATGCAACACATGGAATCCCCACCTAGAGGTTTGAGAACGCTGATCTTGAACATGTTTTGTCTGCTGGAGAAAGTCAGCGTAGAGCTGACGGGTGTGGAGTGTATCACTTTTACAAGGTGGGAAGAAAACATAAATTACGAGGCCAATTTGTGTCCAATGTGAATGGTGAACGTTTGGGAGCCAGTGGGAAACCTGTCTGAAGTTGAGTTTCACCATGCCGAATTCCACGACACGCCTGACCATCGTGTGCCTCTGCCAATCTCATGCTCCTAGATATGCTGCTATAGGCTTATAGGCTGCTGGGGGATGTTTTAGGATACACTGATCACCTATCTCCTCTTCTCTCTCTACTTATGGATGAATTTACATCTCTCCATTGCACCTTATTAACTCTGCTTCCTCCCCGGAGTCTTATTGACTTCACATCTCATAGGGTCCATTGGACCTGGCGGTGTCTGATGCCTGGTGAGCCGGCCTCCCGCGTTGGCCCTGCTGATGCGCCCCGCCCCCCCTCCTCTCTACCTCCTTCTGTTTCATGGATTGGAGTTCCATTCATACATTGTCATATTCATGTAATGTTTTTATGTAACTTTGTAATGCTGTTCATTCTGTACACATGACATCTATTGTATCTGTCCATCCGGGGAGAGGGATCCTCCTCTGTTGCTCTCCTGAAGGTTTCTTCCATTTTTTCCCTGTGAAAGGTTATTTTTTGGGAGTTTTTGCTGATCTGATGTGAGGTCCTGGGACAGGGATGTCATATGTGTACAGATTGTAAAGCCCTCTGAGGCAAATTTGTAATTTGTGATATTGGGCTATACAAAATAAACTGAATTGAATTGAATTGAATTAACAGGCAGCCCCAGCGGGAGTGTATAAAGCTCAGAGAGTCCAGCGGCCAGCAGGGTGGCCTGTAGTGTCATTGGACATGACTGACAACTGTCTTCGGTTGACCCCATGAGTCATCTGTGGAGGGACGACTTGGACGTTGACCGCAGATGTAAAACATCGCGTTTGGTTTATTTCTGTGGAGCTGACCGTGTTACTGCACAGGAAGAGCAACTTTCTTTTCTTTTTACTGGCAAACAGTGAAACCCATTGAACTAGAGCAGCCCAGGCTCTCTAGAGTAATTAATCAGCGTCAAATATGGTATCATGCAAGAGACGTTTGTTTAATTTGAGCTTGTGCCAAGAAGTTACAGATTTCAAGATCATAATATTTTGTTCATTCACTAAAGTCGTTGCCAGTAATATCAGTAGATAAAGTCCTATTTGAGCATTTTTAAATACGTGACAATATTCTCAGGAGCATTAAACGCCTTGTACAGCTCGCCATTTTGGCACATCCTCTTTCGGGCCTTTGGCAACCGTTTGGGGAAGTTAGCTGGAATGTATATAACCCAACAGGCATAGCTTGAGCATCAGGTAATCGCTATCACTTGCCTATTGTTCCCAAACAGTAGCCTTGTAGAGCGCTCAAAGAGACGGACAGCTGCACTTAGGGGGTGTGCCGGCTGGTCACTTTGAAGCTCAGAGATTCTGGAAACACAATATGTTTCTGTAAGTTTTCAACAAGCCACTCAAAGTCGGTACGGTTCCAATGTTAACAACGTAGTCTGATCACAAAGCTCCGAGGACTAATCAGTCTGTCTTTGGCCTGCGTGAGAGCTCTGCTATTGCTCCGCTGCACAGGCCGGGATTGGAGGGTTGTGGGGGGGCGGTTTCGGTTCGGTCTCGCGGCGGGAGCCTCTCTTGAGATCTGCAGATCGGTCAGAGTGCCAGGCGACCAGACTTTGTACTATGGGCATTTCCTCCTTTCAGATGGCTCCAGATAAAGAGGCGCTCCATTCTCTCAACCTTCTGGCTGGCTGCACACCATCGCCTGTGGAGCATCACTCATTAGGGCCCGTTGTCCGCAGCCAAAAACTCAACTGCTCCCCAAACCGCTGCAGCACCACTCCCCGCCATCAACACCTGCTAGCACATGACACAGGCTCCGGCTGAGAGGCTGGGATGAACTCCTCTTTGGCTCTCACGCCTGTGTCACGCCTAAGCATCTCCTTCCTTTCCTGACACCATTCCTGTTTCAACCTCATGCTGCATTTCCTCTGAAGCGCCCTACATTTCCAAAAGCGGTCGCACTTGAGTGTAAAAACTAACTGTTTATAGTTGGCAAAGGGGGACCCGTTTTATGGGTTGTTTGCGTTAGAGCCCTGTCACACGGTGTCTTTCATGTGAGAGCTCGGTGGCTTTGACAGTTTAACAGGTTGCGTGGAGCAGGTCTGTCCTCCGTCCACCAGGTCTAGCCTCAGCAGCTCCTGGTGACCCACGTCTGCTGTCTGCTCAACACATCATATATTAGCAAAGCCACAGGTCTGGTTCCTCACAGGACATATGGCTGTTTATTGGAAATTACGTCACTTTGTAAAGGGACATGACCCTATATCTAAATCACGCTGCTTCTTGTTATTCTTCCTCTGCAAAAACAAAAAAAAGAGTCTCTCCCCCTGCTTTCATTTGGTCACCGTTTTATCCTTCCAGCCTTGATTTTGTTTGTTTTTCATCCTTCCCTTGGATCACGTGAGTCCTCAGCATACGTCAGAGGTGGGCAGGCAAGCCATCAAGGCCTACTTGATTAGACACGCAGTGAGTGCCAGCCCCGCTGTGCTTATCCTCCTACCTAGCCAATCAAAAGGAGGATGACAACGTGTCAAAACACGGCATGTGGAGTGTGGAGGTTCAGGGGCCAGGCCTCGGTCTTTCAGGCTCTGGGAACAAACTGAGCGATACATCTGACATTGTCATGATCGGGGTTGAGGCCCCGTCAGCCCAGCGCGCTGTTGATACAGAGGTGCCAACGAACTCCTAACAACGTCACTGTGTTTCCCCAGAACATGGCGATAACAGCATGGTGTCTACATGTCTGTTACAAGGTCTGTGTGTGCAGCGTGAAGCCACATCAGCGAAAAGATATACATTCCTTCAACCTCTCGGGCTTCATGGGAGCGCCTGTTGCGTTCAGGAACACGGCTCGTTAAGTGTCCCTCTGTTTTCTTAGACGCGGAGATTCATAATGTGGTGACGTGGAGCCTTGTGGAGCTAATCAAACCCAATGTCCTCACATTTCTGTGGGGAATGCAACATTTCCCTCCTATTAGCTCACATATGTTGACCACACATGTACTTCATGTTATATTTGGCAAATCAAGGCCATTGTGCAAAAGCCGTAATGGTTGCCACTAGCACAAAGGACTCTCTCTCTCTCTGCCAGTAAAGGCCACACCAGAATGTTGCACTTTATTGTGAGATGCAATGTTAGAAGCTTGCTACTGGATAGTGAGCTCATCGGGCTGGTTGATGAACCTCTGGAGCTCTGGAGCTAACACAGTAGGCAGCTGGGAACCGGCTAGCATGTGTGTTCTAAATGTGGTGTCACCAAGGATGAACGGGGCACCGTTTATGGAAAAAGATGTTCCATTAGTCCTTAATATTTTTTTCACGGGTAGGGTTATACGATACTCAATAATCAACCCTTAATCCAAAAACTAAAATGGTCCACTCTGAATCTCTCCTCACTGCAAATGAGCTTCTCAGGTATCTCGGAGGTCCCGTGTTTCAGTCCCTGTGGCGTAGCTGCAGTCACATGGAGGTAACTCAAGCAGACTCAATATTAATGACCAATGACCAGGGCCTCCTTGTAATCCACTTACCGTCATTACACAGGGTCAGCGTGGCTACTGCTGCTGGGCTCTCATACCCCAGCTGGACGCACTGCTACATTCCATTTGAGTGGCGTACAGTTGGAAGATGGAGAAACACTGTTTTGCTAGTTACATTTACATGTATTGGGTTTTACAAAATTGCACAAAGTCGTTGAGATGCCAGCACTGCTGGAAACCTGCGAGGATAGCGCAGAATATCAAAAGAACGTGTCAGAGCAGTCAAAAGCAGACACATTAGGAAACAGGTACATTTATTTTTTTGCCTCTCACTCATCCTGACTGGAGGAAATCATGGCAGTGTTGGGACTAATTTGGAGCACACCAAGGAAGGTCATGACCCCCAGAGTGCTCCAACTTTAAAGATGACAGTTCAGAGTCGGTGTAATTAAAGCTGCTTCGATAGAGGCCAACAAGACTCGGGGGAAGGCCGAGGAGAAAGTTTAAGAAAATACAGGTGGACAGCTCCGAACTCCTCTGACCGAGTCAACGCCTTTGTGCAACCTCGTTCCCCGTATGCTGCTTTGGATCCACGTGTCAGAGGAATTTTTTTGTTTTTGCTGCTGCGGACCCTGCGGATGAACCTTTACCCCTCGGTCTCTCTCTAAAGTGCGCACGTAGAGATGAGGTAACCTGCTCGGCCCCGGCGGGCAGCGTGTGCTCACGTCAGCCCGCATTAATGACCAACTGCGCCACCTCTATCAGACGCGTTGTTATGATTGCCACACATCTATGCTCTCATTAGGGTGAAAAAGGCCCGGGGAGGAATGAAGAGCATCCCCTGTTCACTTCTTAAAGTCCTGCAATTGAGAACTACAGCTCAAGGTAACGTGCCCCGAAGACCTTTCCCTACAGACATGAGGTAATGGCGGAGGCTAATTAGGCTGAGGAGACAGGGTGGGCGGAAGCTCCTGGCCAGAAGCCCCATTAGTCTGCAGAAGTCTCCCCATGGTCAAGGGCATTTACCCGGGGATGAGGAAAACAGAGCGCCATCGCTGGCTCGCTCCGACGGTAAAGCCGTGGTGATGGACTGAGTCACCACATGAAAGGCAGGACAGCTGAATGCAGAGAGAACGAGAAGTGAAAGGCTCCGAAAGAAAATGCCCATTCAGGAGTAGCGCGTATGAAAACGATGCGATCTCAGCAGGAGCGTGGGACCCCCCCCCCCCCTTCTTTCTTACCCCGCCGATCCTCTTCTGATGCACAAGACAATTTGTCTTGCTACACGGGCAGGACTTATCACGTTGAGCCCCGTTTCAGGATATTGGCCCCGACCCTGAAATTTGATCGCAGTAAATCAAAATGATTGCAGTATCGTATCGTAAGGCGAGACTCGTGGTGCTTCGCTTTCATGGTTTCTGAAATGCATCAAAGGGACGTAGCGGGAACCCCTCTGACATGTCTCTGGGCGCGGGGACAGGACGGGACCTAATTCCACCTTGTTCGTCTACCGGGCCACTTGTCCTTCTGCCTCGGCCCCCGCTTGTCTGGCTCCGGGCCCTCAGCTCCCAAACAATGGGTTCACTTAATGCAAGGATTTATGGACGTGAAAATAAATACATCAAATGGGCAAGAAACAGACCGCTTCACGAGACATTACTGCAACGTTAATCCGCGGGATCTGAGATAAAAGCCCAACTTCGCTCGCTATAAATCCTCAGATTCCCAAACTATTAGAGTTGTCGGAACGAGGGGTGGGGGTGGGTGGGGGTGTTAGACGGGAGAGCAGGTCTTTGATTCGTGAGCGCCAGTGTTCATGTCTGAGCTGGGGAAGCCATCGCTTGGCCTTAACTCACACGGCAGCTCGCTCTTCAAGGGATGATGGAGGAAGATGAATACAGAGGACCGGGGATTTGTTATTGTAAAGTCCGGGGCTGCAGGCAGACTTTTATACAACTATGAAGAATTATGAGAGCGCCTCTTTTGTTGTTGTTGTTGCTACTACTTACTATTGGGCAGTGCCAATTTACCGTTCCGTTTTATCCATCATATGCAGGCACAAAAGGTACACACATAGTATATTTCAGTATTACATCATAACTCAGCTAAAGTACCTTGGCATATGTGGCCGATTCCTCTCGTTATGCGTGTCGGGGGAAACCTAATCTGCGAACACGTGTTTCTGTCGTCCCCATTTGAGGGAGAATAAAGCACCACGTCCGGGGCTCCCGACAACGGCGTGGGCTGCTTGAGGCGCAGGCTGACGACCTGCCGAGGAACGGGGAAGCAACGCGGCACGTCTGTCACCGACTGCGTCAAAAGGTGAATCAGGCGCTCATTGTTTGTTGTTTGAGCGTCTCTCCCCTTCTAGGGTGACTGGAGCGCTATCAAAACATAGCTCGACACGCATTGGAGCCGAATAAGCACATGGGAGACCCGACAGTGTGTGAGGTACGAGGTGAAGACAAACTTGAGTGTAATGTGTTGAAGCGAGGACTAAAGAATACTCAAAGTACTGCAAGGGGAAGCAGCTACATTGGCTCCTTCAAGTCTGAGACAGGGACACCTCTACTCTACAGATCTCTGGCAAAAAAAAGGTCCTCAACACTGGTCCGCCCATTGGCGTTACGACGTGAGAGGAAATGATGTCCATTTACACTCACTTAGGACCTCGAGAATGTCCCCGTCCATTTGACTGCCGAGCTGCCCGGGACAACGCAAGCGGGGCGCTCGCCTTGTGCTCAACATGCTTGAAGGGGAAAACCTCTCACTCACTCAGCGTATAGGGCATGATGAGACACACAAGTACAGCTGGCAGCCTTCCAGCCCCCCCACCTCACTTCCCATCACTCTGTTATTCAAATTAGGAGGAAAGACAGAGTGAGAGAAAGACATGAAGAAAGAGCAAGGGGTTCCTCTTTTCAGGCCTGAGTGAGTGTTGTTACCGTCTCCTGACCGTCCCACAACCTCACTGCGTCCATATTCGCATTGGTAACGGCCAAATTTACTCACTGACGAGATGAAAGGTGTCAGCTCTGTTGACACAACTGTGCACTCCGAAGTGAACTTCGTGGAATATTCTTCTTCTTCTTCTTAAAACAAATCTCAGAAACACTGGAACACGCATCACTGCTCTCAATCTATGCCAGTAGTTTAGTTGGATGTTCTTTAATATAAAATGTAGCAGTTAACAAGAATAATGTCAATTCACACAACAGCATTTCATTTACAGCAGGACATTAACAATATTTTTTTGGAGACGGTACAAATGTGATTCTGATCGATAAAGTAGATGGCAGAAGGAGATATGAACCGGTGAATGAGTAAAATAATGTGACACTAAAATAAAAAAAAGACTCGAGGCAAAGTGAGGAGTGTTAAAATCCCTTTAAAATGTGTTATCATTACTGAACACTCTTATTACCTTTTTAAAAAAATTGACAGAAATCAAATATTTAAATATTACAGTGGATGAAAAAGGTAGAATAAACAAACAAAGAAATGTGGGCAATATAACCTGAGCTGGACATACAGCGAGTGTATGAGAGGAAATGCATTTGCACAGTATGAAGGCCAGATGGTCAAAATACATAGTTTGGGGAATAGTTTGACATTGTGACAATATGCTTATTGTTTAGTTTTTTTTGCCATTGGTTAAATAGTCGATACCACTCTCATGGCTGTACATTAAGTATGGAGCCAGACTAATTAGCTTAGCTTAGCATACACACAACGCATGGGGAGACAACCACTCTGGCTCTAGCCACGGTAAGTGTACCAGCTCCTTTGAAGCTTATAAATTGATATAAACATATAGCTTATAAACATATATTGTTCAGAGTGAAATGACAACTTCATAAAAACCACAACTTTAGAGCTGCTGCATAGTTCTGATCTATGGCCGGCCCCTTGTTCCATCAATGATCTCTGAGCATGAAAGTGGTATCGAACTGCTCGTCTCACTATCAATATAGCGGCAAACTATTCCTTTAAAGTGAAAAATATTAAAGAAACGAGAAGCTACCAGGGCTGCGACATTGTTAATAATAATAATAATAATAATAATAATAATAATAATAATAATAATACAGCCAGGATAAGTGACTGGCTGCTGTGAAAAACAGTTAGAAGTAACAAACAAAAGGAAATAAAGTACTAAGTAAAAAATGAGTAAGTCAGACAGAGAATAGGAGACTCAAATTTGCAATAAACTTCTAATGCTCATAAAGTCCGGGGCAGCTATTTTTCTGAGTTAAACCCCTGGATGTGTGCTAGGAACCTTCTATTAGCAGGTCGCTGAAAATATCATAAATCTTTATGTGAATAAAAATAAAGACTCCACCCTAATAAAACACAATTGTGAACATTTTCTTCTAGCAGACCGCCAACATGTGTCCAGTTCTGGGACATTAAATGGCAAAGCTGTTATGTTGGGCACCTTCATTTGAAGGGGTGGCTTTTTTCAAAACTGCTCCGAAAGAAATCCAAACACTTGACTGAAAGACGAGACGCCTCGGGTGTGAGAAGCTGTCAGAAGGGTGGCTACAGTCGGGATCAGAAGTCAGGTTATGCATATAAAAGGCAGATATTAGAAAATATATTAATTTCTCTTAAATAAAATTACACTTACTGCCCTTTCTTGGAACTGTACCTGACGGTGCTTTGTTTGGAGTAACAGTCACGAGGAGCATTATAGAAGCACAAAAATACAGAAAGCGAATATGTTCTCTTCTCTCCCCTTTTCTATTCTTTTACAGACATATGCGAGTATGTTGTCCAACAAGAAAGAAATACATCAATCCCTTTGGTTTCTAATGGCCTAATGTTAAAAACACACTAAAGACAAGAGTCCTGGTTGGCGAGGTTACTGATGTGCTGGCAGGACTGCTGGTGCGGCAACGGTCCAGGCTCGCTCCACATTTTGTTACCACGGCTGAGACCCAGATCGATCGAAGGCCCAGACGGCCGCTCTGCCTCGGGCCCTGTCGCATCTGGTCACACCTGGAGGTCCGCATCCAGACTACAACAGAGGTCTATATCCAGCCCGATGTCACGCAAAAGCTTCTTTTTTTTAAGCTCCGTGCATCTCAGGTGTGGCGACGCAGCAGTCTTGTTTGATTCCCCTTATCCACCCACCCCCTCATTCTTTCCCCCAAACACCAGCAGACATAGAAATATTTTCAAAGCCCCCCCTTTTCTCCTTGCACAGTCCACGTGGATTCTCAGGAGTGAGTCCAGCTAACCGGAACCCAGTGTGTCTCCATCTCCACTTTCCTCAGCGCTGTCCGCAGCTCGCCGAAGGCCGTCAAGAGGTCTTCGTTGACGATGACCTTCTCGAACAGGTGGCTGTGTTGGGCCTCCAGCGTCTGGGCGGCGGTCACCATCTCCTGGAAGTCCTCCTCCTGTGCGTGAGAACAGAGAGAGAGAGACGGAAGACAAAAGGTGAGAGACACAAAAATGCAGCGATGTCGCGAGAAACCACCTCATTTGAGGGCAGCCTCAGGAAACAGGAGGGGAGATAACTTCACACAAAATACAAAATAGACGGCCTTGAACACGCAAATAAGCAAAAAGTGGCCCGTGTGGAGCCGGAGACATGGTCCCCACACATGAACCCTGGCACAGACCACGCACTAAAAGCTCCCCGAGCAGCAACCCGACCTCAAGGAATGTTCATCATTTCCTCACACGGGCGTCCGATTCACAAAGAAAAAAGTCCTCAGCATAAGTGGGGGACAAAAACATAACCATCATTCCCAAAAGACTGACATGTAAAACATACATTATAGCAGGTCTGGATTTTATGTTATTTAATGGGGAAAAGACAGCTTGCTGCTGCGCTGTGAGGACTAAGGTAGAGAGCTCGGACTGTGTGACTGCTGCACGGTGACACGGTACAGATTGAACTTCTCGAAAAGGCTTGTGGTGGTTGGATGAAAAGAGATCTCAAAATGGGCACGAATGTGTGTTACTATGATCTCCAAGTGAAAGAAATAAGATTTAGAAAATGTGTATTTGTGCGTAGTTTTTGGAGTTGTCATAAGTGCACGTTTTGATCTACACACGAATATCAGGCAATTTAAACGCGCCTTCACAGATCCGACGGTGTTTACATGCGTGTCTGAATTTGATAGGATTAAAGAAAGCGATTCAACAAGTTTCAACTTCTCAAAAGCGTCACTTACAAAGTAAAGCAAGTACACACTTCTCGAAACACTTTGCATAACACACACTGACTTACTCAATTTTCATCTAGACTTTTATCCCTTATACTAAGTGGGGTGTTTGATGATTTAAAGTTATGTCTATGCTCATTTTCCGGTTCAGTTGTATTTGGTTTTTTTACTAGAACATGTGTACACGCTTTGGTGTTATAAAAGAAACTTCTCAGGGTCTGAATACACCCGTATTCACCCTCCGTATTCACGCTCGGTTTGGGCGCCTGTCTCTTTAAGCCCACGGACTGTAGAAAAGCCCCAGTGGGCTCTGATTGGCTCGCTGGAGAAAGATGGAGCGCCTTTGCAAAGGTAGTTCTTATTCTAATGAGCCTTCGCGAGGGATATTCCATACCAACATGCCAGTTTTCATTTCATTGTTTGCAAAGTTAAATTTGTTGTGTGCATTGAATGCTGAAAAACTGTCTTTGTTTTGAGAATCTTTGAGGCAGGCAGGATGAATTAGTGAACCATGGTCATGGTTCACTAATTCAGCGGGTGGATGAATGAGCCAAACATATTACGGACTAGGGTTAGCGCGCTGCCTAGACCTGTTTGTGGGCACACCTCCATTTTCCATTTAAAAAAAGCGCCTAACCAGCACAACACGAGGGAGCTGCATGAGGTTTGAATAAGGGGTCCTTCAGGGGGGGTGAAGGGTTTTTCCAGGTCCATATGCAAATCAGCCGTCCAATGTACAGAACAAAACCACGTGCTAACTGTGAGGGGCAGCCAAACAACATATTTTTATCAGGGTGGGAGTAAACACATCGCCTATCTGGGGGCTCCGGTATTCATAGACGGAGCCTTCTGAGACCCAGGTATCTCTCCACGGTGGTCCTACCCCCCTTCTGAGGCTTCCGGCTCTGTGGGTCCTGGCTTGGTCGGCCTTTTTCGGTGCAACAGCGGGGCTAACGTGGCTGCACTGATTTAGCCTTGTGTTTTTACTGGAAACATATATGGTTTTCATAGTGAGCCCCCATTTGCCAAACATACAATTATAAATACACACAGACGCACATTCATGCACATCAAGAACTCAAGAGCACGCGCGTATGCACCCCAAACTCAAACAGGCAGGCAGGATACACACACACACACACACACACACACATTAAAGCTTCAATTTGCCAAGGAGTCGCTTCAGAATGTTTCTGGTGGGTTTTCCGCTTTTCTGTGACGGATTAGCTGCTCGGCGAAATATATAACACTCACTCGCTGTGGCACTTCGCAAAAGGCCCGTCTTCTGTTAAAAAAAAAAATAATAAAAAATCTCTTGTGCATCTATACGTGGTGGTTTTATCAGCCTGGGAGCTGGAGGATGACAGGAAGAGGACCGGGCTTGGGCGTGAAGGGGGCAGAAGGTTTTTCAGCCTGCAGGTCTTCCATGCCTGTTATTCACAGTCATCTGGACCAAAATCCCTCCACAGGTCTCCCACTGTTGGGACTCACAGATGACTTTTGCGTCCGCCGCCAGGAAGACAACACCTCGGACCGGTCCTGGCAACTAAACGAACCTATGGAGCTGTGTGTGTGTGTGATGTTTCCATGTCTGCCTCTCGTTAGACCGTTCAAGGTAAAATAACATGAATCACAGCGGGACGCCGCTTAAGGGACAGCGAGCTGGGAGGAGGGACGGAAAAGAGAATGAAAAAGTGTGGGGAGAATATAATAGGAGAGGTGCAAGGTGAAGGAAAAAAGGCAGATACAGCGGAGGCGAACGGAAAAGCTGGGCGAGTGAGTGGATATTCTTTTGGCGGCCGCTGTTCCGAGCTGATGCCACTTCTGGAGGTCTTCCCGACTTCCATTAGGGTGCTTCATTTTCACGCGCCTGTTTAAGCACTCTGTTCCGCATAAAAGGACGTTTTCATTGGTTTTGTCCAGGCTGCAGATTTTAAAATGTCATGTTTTGAAGGCTCGTCTTCTTTTTTGTTTTGTTTTACATTTTCCTTATTGTATTTATTTGGGATTTTACTGTGTCTAAAGAAGGAAACTTCGCCTTATGGGACTATTTCAGGGGCACAAAACAGCATTAAAAAAAACAACAAGATCTTTACAAAGCAGCTTTAAATGACTGCGGTAACACCACATTACAGCAGGATTCATGCATTGCATTAGTGTTTCTTTTTCTTCTAAATTGTGCTTTAAATGTCAAATCATCTCCAGCTCCAAAAAAAAAGAAGAAAAAAAAAGTGGGGAGGCTTAAGTCAGACTGCTCTGCTGAAACAATGAGACGACTGTTCTCCCGGCCTTTATCATTAAAGCAGACCTGTCTCTTTTAGAGAGAGAATTACAGCTGACGACCTCGCCCGACAGCAGCTTCTCTTTCAGAGCCTTTCTAAACGGCCGACCTGAGGAACATGTACACAGAACCCGGTTTGTTACCCAGACGACTTTTATGTGCGACCTGAAAGAATAGCAGAGGCTAATAAAGGGACAAAGAGTAATAACAGCTACAGCACGGGTTGTTAGTAACCTTCCTGTTCTTGACAGCTGAAGCTCATCGCTCTCAGGACCCCTGCAGGGAGATGAGGCCTAATGCCGACTTCGTGTTCCGTATCGAGGTTTTAAAAAGTAAAATATCGCCGGGATGTTCGACTGTAACCGAAAACCAGGAGCTGGTATGCGTGATAATAAGATGGTGGTAGGAAGGAGAATACATCATTCTTCTCAATAGTTTAAGGGTAGCACTGCTGCGGGTCCAAAATTTGGCCAGGCTGCTGGGATAGGCCGACAACTTCCCCACTCGGCCACCTATGGCCGTCGTGTCGTCAAATTACTGTTGATAGCCTCAATGTTATTTCAGGAGAAAATACAATGCAATTAATTAATATTTACAATACATCTCTGAATGGGTAAATCTCCTCATGTGATTGGTTACAGTCACAATACATTTGCTCAATAACTTCCAGATCAGAGTGCACGAATTTGAACTTTGCCCGGGCTATTCCATCATGCCCCTCTGCGAGGGATTTGCTACTTCACATAGAACGTAAATTTATGGCAACCGGGGACTTTTTTTCTCGGGGTGGGGGTAAAGAGTGAACGGGAAAGTAAGCAAGAGGTGGGGAATATTATAAGGAGTTCAAAATGGTGGTTCACAAGCTATGTTATTTGCATAAGTTTTCAATAAAGAAAACGTATAAACCCCCAGCTGGAAGAGTTGCCAGACTTCTCCCCACCATGTTGGATTTACACCTGCAGCTCGCTCCCCTCCCCCTTCTTTACTCGTCCTCGTGGTGCTAGGTCGTCTCTGTCTCTTTTGACAGCCCCATCTCTCCCTTCCCCCCCCCTTCTCTCGTTGTGTCCCAACAGGCCTTCCGCGGTGCGTAGCTGACCAAAATCTTGGCCTTGGTGCTGCCTGCGGGCGAGTTAGACACTCGCTCGCCCGCAGGCGGTGTGGGGCTGGTAAAACCATCATCCCGCTCACCCCCCCACACACACACACATACAGACACAGCTTCGCAGGAGCACCGAACGCCGGCTAATTGGTTTCATCTGCGTCGGGGCCCGGGATGGAGGTGTGTAAGGGATTACATCACGCACGCACGCACGCACGCACGCACGCACGCACGCACGCACGCACGCACGCACGCACGCACGCACGCACGCACGCACGCACGCACGCACGCACGCACGCACGCACGCACGCACGCACGCACGCACGCACACAGAGATAGTTCTGCTGTTATTTCTTCTTCCCGTTATTCTGTTGCGTGTTTCTTCAGTATAACTACACAGCACCATTAAATCGAACTTCATAAAACTATAATTTATAGGTGCATTGTGGTTCAACAGCATGTGTGTCTGCTGCAGATGTGCTCCCGCCGACTGTGTTTAGAATCCCTCTTTATCCTGGATGAATGTGTCTCCTACTATCTGTCTCCTGTTATTTTCTGTTGTAGCTACCCACTTCACTCATCACAGAGGTCATTAAATCTTCATCTTCCGTAATCTCATCTGAGCAGCATTTAAAAATATCAGAAACAGTATATGAAAAGGATAATAGCTTTCCTGTGATTGTCTAAATGGAGGCAGACCTGACCCACCTGGTGTCAGCAGGTTACCTACAGACAACGGTGTGAGAGATCAACGTTCCCCTCGTGCCCTCTTACCGTGAATGGCTTGGCGGATCCCTTGTCGTCCTTGCCCGATATGATTTTGCCGTTCTGTCTGCTCTCCCTCAGCCTCTCGATCGCAGGGGGCTTCACCAACACGACAAAGGGCTTAAACTCCCCCGTCCGCAGGAGCTTTATGGTCTGGAAATAAATGTCAATCATGAAAAGCGAAAGGGGGAGTGTGAGGTGTTGCCACGGTGCAACACAAGTGAGAGAGTAACTTAGGACGCATGTATCAAGCTAATAAGCATGAGAGTTGCACTTGTTAGGGGTGATGAGGTGATTAAAGGAAGGATTATCCATCTTTCGGTTCATTACATCGGGTTGCTATGTGTTAAAAACAAGTGTAAATTATTATTATTATTAATATAGGGTTAAGGGGAGACTCTACAGGTGAGTAGGGTAAACAATGAAAAACAAATATACATAGCCATGAGACTTCTTTGAGTTCTTTCAAGATGGAAATGAACTATTAACTAATAGAAATAACCATGAAACTTTCTGAAATGTTATGTTTAATTACGCAACTAAGAGACATTATATGACGTTAACCTTTTGGTGAATTTAGGAGAAATCTACAGACAAAAACTAAATAAAAACCTAAATGGACATGACAAAAGACATCTAATGGGAGCATAACTCAGTTGACCAGTGTATGAAAAAACAACGTTTGTGCCTGAGGTGTCTCTCGCTAAAAGCCAACTGGTGGTTGGAGGATGGGTGTGTGACACAGAGGGCAGGCCTCTGCTGTCTTCTTTTAGAAGACAGCATATTTCTGTCCACAGGGGCCTTGTTGCCTCTTAGGTCTGGTGACAATTGCGCGACACGACAGCGCCCATCTGCTTCCCAAGAGGTGGGAGAGAGGTCAGGACTGGTTAGCGGTGGCGTCAGGCAGGCTTCGGGGCTCTCCCCCCTGGTCCTATAGCAATCAGGGCTCCCCGCTGTGCTAACGGGCGGTGGGTCTGAAACCCGCAACCGATAGGAGGACGGATTAAAAAGCCAAAGGAGGGGCAGGAGAGAACAACTGGGAGGCATTCCTCTCCAGCCAAGTCAGCATGGGAGCAATAACATGTTCCGACACTGCCAGTGATCTGATCCACGAGTCGTGTTGTTGAGGTATGGGGGGGATGGTGTGGGGTGGCTTACACAACACAATTGTATGCCAAAAGCAGAAAAAGAAAAGGCACATACGTGAATGCACAAACACCCACATGAGCTTCCACAGGCTCTTTCTCACAGACGTTAGCTGAGGGCTCCGGGGCCGACTCTCAAGTTTGAGAACCTGCCAGGCTAATCTATATAATGGTGCATTTGTTCCCGCCATTATCCACTGAGCAAAAACAAACAAGGAGGAGCTGGCGGGGCAGATACGGGCCCCGGCGCTGGTTGCTTCGGCCATTTTTTCATTGGGTTTAATCGCAGCTACACCCAAGACACATAAGCCAAAGAGGAAATCTTCAAATCGAGGAAATTAGAGGTAATTGCTCCCGGTAAAAAAAAGAAAACACTTTGGTAACCCAGTAAGCAGCCAAGGCCTCAGAAAAGCCTGGGACGAGAGAGAGATCTGCTTCTGAGGGCTAGAAAAAAAGAAAGAAAGAAAGAAACACACACACACACACACACACACACACACACACAGAGAGAGCTGTGTCACTCACATGAGGCTGGACATCCAATAGGCACACTTTGTTCTTGGAGAGGACAGAGCGCACCGAGTCCAGACTCGTGCCGTAGTAGTTCCCTTTGTACTCGCCGTACTCGATGAACCTGAAGGGGTGAGACGGAAAGAGATGGAAATAGAGAGAGGAGAGATGAGGAGTGTTGAGGGGGAAAACACCATTTCTGTGCAGGGCTTAGTTATCTAATGCAGCGCTAATGTCCCCTTGGAGGGTAACATTGGTCGGCTGCATCCGGACACTCCTGAGATTCATCTCAGAAATAATTATATATAAAAACTATACAAATCCGCAGAGACGGGAGGATTACCCTCTCGACCGCTGACAGATTTGAAGATAGCATCCTTCAGCAAAACTTGAAAACCAGACGCTCTCATACTGTCTCCCGTGCAGCGCCTTTTTGGTCCAGAAGGGACATGAACGGCAAAAACCTTCCCTCCTTTTAATCCACCAGGACTTAACCCCGCCGGGCAAACACTTTTCCACCAGATAATCTTCCCCCCACTTTTGACACCAATCAGCTGACACGAGGAAGACAAACAGAAAACCCACTGGTCTATTTTTAGCCGAAAACAAAAAGGGGTGAAAACAGGGCAAGCGAGGAGAGTAACAACGTGGAAAGAATTTGAAGCTAATAGTGTGTCATGCGAGCAGTCTGCTCATGACGAGTGACCGCCGCCGTGCGACTGATGCCATGTAAAGAGAAAGTTTTATGGTAATTGCCCATGTAAGAAAGTTTTACTCAGCTTTTTCTTTTTTTTTTTTTAAAGAAAGGAAGCTCTATAAGAAACCTCATATTCGGTTATGGGAAAGTCATTTAAGAGCTTACAGTAGCCTTTCGAGAAAAAAAAAACACACCTCGCAGCGTTCAGCGCTTGTTTGTCGTCACAGGGTAAGAAGGTGAGCGGATTACGGTGAGGCACGCTGGAGGGGGATTGGCTTCGTAAAGGAGTGTGGATTTTGCTTCCATTTATACACGGAACAGGGCTTCCCTTGGGAAAGTTCTTCAGGCTAAATGCACGCTGTTGTTCTCTTATTTTGCCTTTTTCCATCCCTGCCTCGTCTCTGCTGCATGCCATGAGGCGTAACGCAAAGTTCATCTCCCTCCTCGTCCTCTACTCTGCCTTCTAATTTCAGCACATCACAGCTCTGTCGCACACCCCTCTGACTCCACCAAAAAACATTGCATGCCTCCGACCCACACCGCAACACAGCCTAAATATACACCCCCTCCACCCCACCTTTCCCCTTCTTCACTCTGCATGCTCTGACACTCTATATGCCCTCGCCACCACAGGCTTCCCTCTCCGTGTGTGTGTGTGTGTGTGTGTGCGTGTGTGTGTGTGTGTGTGCGCGTGTGTGTGTGCGTGTGCGCATGTTTCGCACCCCTACAGTATGTCTTCTCCCGCCACCCTCCTTCTCCTACTTGTGTGAGACCAGCAGAAAGGCATCCATCATTTCAATTTGTTGGCCACAAATGTCAAGGCGGGCCGCGATGTGGCTGCGTTCAGAGAGGAAGAGTAAGAGCGCCTGATGGGGAAGGAGGAAGCAGAGACAGGAGACCTCGAGGGACCCGTCTGGAGATCGGTTACCGACACGAGATCCGGCGGGCCCTGTCAACGACCACATCGCGTGTGGACGGTGGCAGCGAGTGCCGGTCGGGAACCGGCGGACCGGCGCTCGCTGCCTCTAGCGGTTCAGATCTCAGATAGAGAGAGATGCTGCCGTTTTTGTCTGGCTGATGGCTCTCAAATTTCTGCTAAAATTATATTAATTTAGTATTAGAGCCAATTTAAGCAAATACATTTCGAGAATAAAGTCAAAATATTTTAGACACAGGCAAAAATAATTATATTTCTAATATCTTTTCAATAAAGTAAAATGTTAGAGGCTGGAATGTGGGTCCAGTCCAACGATAAGCACCTTGGCGTCAGGTTGAGGTTATTTCAATGAAATTACACAATAAATGAGTTGTATATCAGAGAATGTCTTTAGGCAACATGGACTTGGTGGAGGACAACAAGATCAATACATGGTCAGGAAGTCAGAAAAATACATTTTGCTTTTGAAATATAACAACCAATCACTCATACATTGTTTTCTCATAATGCCTTTTTCCTGTGACATTTTTATTATTATATAATATGAAAATATATGATTTCCTTATGCTGCTCTTATTCATCTATTGTCTGAAATAAAAGGAGTTATATTCATTATTAATATTTGAAGACACTGGAACCAACTTCAAGACCCACCATGATAAAGTAATTTGAAATGTTCTTATTGTAAACACATCCCATCTCCACATGTTTCACTATTGTTGAGTGCTTTCCTAAGAAAAGAGAATACAAAGAATTTGCAGTGCTGGGGGAATAACCTGCCTTAAGAAGAGTTGTGCGATCTGATTTCTTCACTCGGAGGTTGCCGTCTGGTTAAAACCTGTCTTAGCTGGAAACGGCAAAGGGAGGTCTTCTGCTTTCAAAATCAGAGGACTATCTGACGTCCATGTCTATTGTATAAAGTAGTTTGTTGGCTCAGTGTTTTATTTTCCTTTACTTATGCTGTACACAGTCATGCTTACTTGTTATTGTGGATATCCGTCTCAAAGAGATGTTTGGAGATGAAGTGGTACTCCACGCCGTCGCTCTCCTGGTTCTTCTTGGCCCGACTGGTGTCTGTGCAAGAGAGAGAGAAAGAGAGAAAGAGAGAGAGAGAGAGAGAGATTTTTGATTTTTACAAAACCTTTATTTTACATAAAACAATACGAACAAACAGACACATAGTATTCACATTAACTAAATAAAACAACAAATAAATCCCCAAACAACAACTGAAGGCTTTAGCCTTAACAGTGTCGGCTCGCTGGCATTTCTGAGCACTTCCAACACCATTTGTGTCCCTGAGTGGTGGTCCTGAGATCCCACTCAGTTTTAAGTCTCTGCGGAGTCGGGAGCTTGCTCTTCCTTCACTCTCCTGCAGCATCTCGTCCTCGTCCTCGTCCTCCGGAGCAGGGAAGCCACCGCCGACACGCCTCCCAGTCCAGGACCGACTACCTCCATCAGCCTCCTTAGGGTCGCGCCACTGGGTCTCCGGCCTTGTGTGCTTCACATACACCACCCTCCTTTAGCGCTTCCTCAATTTCCTGCATCTTTTTCAGTCCGAGGCGCTCCTTAGTTGTAAAGCCTTTCCTGCCTTTACTGGCCATGTGGCGCTGAATAGAGCTAGAGAGCTTCACTATATCGGAAAAGTGTTCCTCTGTCCTCACTCCCTTCCGGGTCCTGTTATCATGGAGAAACCACTTTACTCTGCCCAGACTGTACCCTCTTGGGGAATCACTGCCCTCAGAGGATCCACATTCAGAATCAGAGTCCTCCTCCATACTAGACTCAGACTCCCCGTCCCCTTTGCCCGAAGCTCCTTTCTTCGCCTGTGAGCTTTCCCCTTCCTCCCTGATCTTCTTCTTCAGACGGTGAACCTAAAGCTCCTCCTCACCCTCCTCCAAGCCAACCTCACTGTTTGTCATGTTTGTCAACACGACAACCGCTTCCTGCCCACAATTTTCTCGTCCCTGAAAAACGGAGGCACATTGTCCACCGTGACGCGCCCCACCGCCAGACTGCAGTCCTCCACCGAGCACGCGAAACACGGCGCGACCTGTATACCATGTCAGCCAACTGAGGTCCATAGCACCGTGCTAGCGCCGTGCTAGCCCTCTTGCACACAGTACCACCACACAACACTACCATATACACTACAACATACACTGTTCTCTGTCGACCACTTTCAACGAGAAAAACAGACAAAAAACACAATTTACTCACAAAACAACACTCTCAGCTCCCAACCTCCGTGCTCACGCTCTCAGAGAGAGAGAAAGAGTGATTACCTCAAACCCAGACTGTCTGACTCACTGTTGGGTCTGAAAGCATCTGAACTGAGCCCCTTGTTAACACGGCTGAAACGCAGCACGCTGGGCCGTGCCAACCCTTGTATATATTATTGTGTAACAGCACTGTAAAAACACACAACCTGTAGCGCTGCGGCACTAAACTCAGACACTGAAGTGACATTCGGCAGAGGGTTTTACTGCGTCTTATTAAACCTGTCTCTTGAAGAAACAGAAGCCATGGAGTTAGCCGGCGTAACGTAATTGAGTTTGGGAGCTCTCATTAACATCCAAGTCTCCACATTTACTCGGCCATAAACCGCGCTGTTAAACGGGCGGCACTCGGCGGGAGGGTGAGCAGGCCACGCTGAAGGACTTGCAAGGGTCAAGGGATCGACTCGCATTCCCTGGCTCCTTTCGGGAAGTGCTTTGACAAATCAGAGGGGAGAGCGTGCAGGAGCCCCGTGAAGATGCCCCCGACCCGCTCCCCAAAACAAACTATTACACTTTCAAACCGCCAGGCTTTGTCAGCATGTGTTGAGGCCTGCGAGCGGACCGGTGCCTTTGCTTTTATACGCTGCAGGCTTCGTGGAAAAACAATGGTGCGATTTATCCACTTGCTTGAGAAGGAAAGGAGGCCGTAAATCCAGCTGCGGTGGAGAGGACACTGAGGAAGATCAATGGCTTTCTGCCGTCGCTGCGTCAGACGACGGTACAGGAAAAACACGGGGAGCGGGCCAAAACTTGCCTTGTCATGAGATAACATATATTTAGATTCAGATATGTGTGCGAGACAGAGCCAACGACGTCGTTCACCAATGCGTTATTCTGTGGCACAGAAAATAATTACAGTGCGACAAAAGAATGTGCATCCGTTCAATCCCAACCGTTGGAAAATATCAGTAAACTTTGGATTGGGATCAAAATGTTTAACCTCCCTACTCTAATGGCTTATTGCAACGCTCCCTGCGTTTCTCAGACGGCTGGTTTACATTTTACAGCGTCAAGCAGAGTGAAACAGAGTGAGAGAGAGAAAAAAAAAAACTTGCTTGTGACCTAAGCAGGGCCATAAGCCGGTGGTCTCCAAAGCTCCGGTTTTAAAATTAAAAAAAGAAAAGAAAAAGGGGGTACGGCTTAATCCAAAACAACAGCAAGTGTTAAACGCATCCATGTGTTCGTTGGCAGCAATCAAACATAAAAAATAGAAAGAAATAGAGGAAGACCAGATACTTTCCGATCTCCTTCCTCTCAACGACAGCCACACAGTGCGACTCCTACGTGGGTCAGAATCAGGCTGTCTGGGCTCTATTAAACACAGCATCACTGGTCACATTCGAGAACAATTCATTTTCGTTGGTAAAAGAAAAGAAAAAAAGGGCCCCACCGATGGGATTTTAATACCGGGGACATTTTCAAAGTGTCAGAGTTTGACTCGGAAACATCCATTATGCCACATTGCGTGCAACAAACACAGCAATTAATATCGAACGCTGCTCGTATTTCTTCAAAGTTGTGTCCTCCGAGCCCCCAGATGGCGGCTACACAATGACTAATGCCACTGCCCTGCTTAAACGTGTGAATCTAAAAGATTTATTTATTTATTTTTTTTTTTTGCAGCTCCGAGGTGTCCCAAAGCCAGCACTTTGGGACACCTTGGAGCTGCAAAAAAAAAAATGTTAAAGCTCGGAGACAGCCAGTCATTTTGGATGTTGTTCATTATGGTGAGCTGTTTGGGCCTTGACGGGGGTCGGGGGGCAGAGGAAGAAGGAGTGAGAAATGAGCCGAGAGAACGGAGAGCGGGCAGCTCGGTGCCAACTCATGAGGCAGTGGAAATGCATGTCTTCGGAAGGTAGAAAAAGGCGACTTCCTCGTCATTCGGAGCTTGTCAGGCCGACTGTGAAAAGCTGACACAGGTTACTCAGCTCCCTTCTGTGTGTGTGATTGTGTGTGTGAGAGTCAGAGTGGACTTTCATCGCTCTAACAGCAGCGGTGTTGTCGCACACTGTGAAAAATAAACTGGAACAAGTTAAGCTAAACATCCTTCTTCTAAAGTGTTTATTCTTTGGATTTTGTTTCCAACGTGTGTGTCTCTGTGGACAGGTGTGCAAAACGCCTCCTGGGCACAAACGGATTGAGACGAGTAGAGATGACAACACAGCTGTAGTGTTTTTTTTTTAAGGAGGGTCATTCCTTCAGAGAACAGCAGCTCACCAACACCACCGTTCCTTCACGCTCATTCCATCTTCCCGAAGTAAGTCGTCCTGAGGTCACATCATTTATACTGCAAGACTTGACATGAAACATGAAAATACTGTGAAAGTTACTTCATGTGGCCTAGTGGTTCAGAAGCCCCTGTTCCACTTCCTGCATGTCTTACTCCTCTCTCTCTCTTGTTTCCTGTCTGCAGCTTGAATCGCTATCAAAATAAAATATATATTTGACACTAAATAAAATGTAAAAAATGCAGAACAAAAAGGGGCCAGATGACACACACATATATAAAAAGATTATTTACTTGCTATTCTTATATTCTGTCCTAATTAAGATTGAACCGGTAATAATTACATATAATAAAAAAATGTAAGCAGAAATCAGCAATGTTTGGTTTGTGTGCTGCAGATTAACTTTTACTTGAACATATTTTTTAGATTTTGTAAGCTGATTTTACAGCGTAATTTAAAGTATTTTTTAATGTGGCTTGAACAGAATTATTGTATGTGCAGTTTTCCGATGTCCCACAATGCAACTGGCTTTCTTACGAGCAGCTGTGAAGCCAAACTGTGTTTTCTTCCCCTTTTGAAAGTGATTTGCTAATCTACTGTATAGCAGATCTAAAAGCATGCTCTGGAAAAATGCTTATTATTTGTGTATGAAACACACATAAAACACACATACACACACACACACACACACGCACAACAGGGGCTGGAGTGGGGTGAACTTACGTGGGATGGTCACACTGAAGTGCTGGGGGTCTGAGATCAGCAGTTTCCTCTTGAGCTCATTCAGGCCGACTCCTGCGGGTCCTACACAAACACAGACACACCGGTAATGTGACGGATGTCCCAGAATCCACCGTCCCTCACCGGGAACATGGCTTTACACAAGATGTTTTTATGTAACTAGGATCACATACATATACTAATCAATGTCATCACCATTTAACAGATTCATCATGTAACATGGAAATATCAGCATATTAAAAGGTGCTCTCCAACAATTAAGTAGTGCACCTCCATAAAGCTGTGGGACTCAAAAGAGACAAAAAGGGAATGGTTGAAATTGGGACAAGCCCTACAAACACTGGATCCTACAGTTCCCATAATGCAACTGCGTATCAAGACCCTTGCTGCCTCGCAAACAACAACATATTTTAAACTCTATGACCTTTTATTAATATGTATTCTCGAGCCAAAGTCGATAATTACCCTGATGACATCATTTCAATCGGTGGTTGTGCCCCCTTAAGGAAAAGTAAAGAACACGTTAAAACAATGCACCTGCTCCTGCTCAACCATGATATATTATTCCTCTTACTTTAATTGTTATTAGAGCTGTAATTACATATATAACAACCTGGGGGTTATATTGCATTATATTTTATATACTATGTGTATAGTCCCTATAATGTTCATTTTTGTTATAATTTCTTCTTTTATTTTTAATTATTTCATCTAAATAGTTCTGTTTTCTTACCTCTTGCCGCTTCGATGTGTATTTTCCCCTCTGGGATCAATAAAGCTTGATCTAATCTTTTCTTAAACTTTTCCATAGATAGACTATGCTTACCTTTGAGACCAGTCTCCCTGTGTGTCCTCTAAGAAAGTGTTCTTTTAGGTTTTGTGTCATTTAATATGAACTCAATTTACCACAGTGTAAATTTAACTCCATATTCTATTAAAAACACAATCAAGCCAGTAAAAAGCTTCGAAGCAAAGATAATTGATTTGATATGAAAACGCAACAGGAATTCTACAGTTACAGGCCGTTTTTACACAAGGCCGTCTCTCATTGTAGTTTGGCACACCGTTACACATCGTTATAGGTACACAGCAGAAGTAGGGAAGCTTTCTTTACAGTGTTGTTCAAAGACTTTCCATCAAATCCCCAGTGGGGAAACTGAGGCAATGAGTTAGAAAATGGGGAGGCGGGAGAGGTTATTGGAGTATGGACGATTGATTAATCTGTGGAACTTTGGTATTAAGGAACACAAATAAGATGGCAAACCACACACTTGTTTTTGGTGGAAGTCAACTGAATCAATAGCAACATGTTCCCTCTTCTTTTTTTAAAGTTTTCCCTCTGTCTCTATTGTCTGTCTCTGAGAGACGTTCTCCGGTGTTTCGGTGTGCTTCATCACTCTAATTCAAACCGACTGGCATGTTCTCAGCGGACTGGACGAGAAAATCAGTTTTTGGAGTAACAAGTGCATGGCTCGGCGTTTTCGGTGCGTCACGTGGAGAGTTGAGAGAGATGGTGCTCGATTCGGGCTTGGGATTCCTCGCATGCCTGGGTTCTGGGCAGGCACTACAATCAAAACCCCGTTGGAGATTCGTTTCTCCAGGCAAATGTCTTTAGCAGGCCGCTCCTCTCAAAACAAACGGACAGTGAGTTCACTCAGCGCGGTGGATTAGGTGGAAAGCGAGATAAAATATTGAAAAGGAGGAGCTCTGTATTTCTAAGAGAAAGAGCTCCTGTTTCCTCTCGTGCTATCTGCACTTCTGCTCCACATCTCGTCTGGTGTGAAGCAGCAAAAGGCTGCAGGAGTGATCCACAACCTGATAAATAGGTGTGGACAACGGGGCTCTTTAAAGCGTAATCTCCGAAACCCTGGCAGCCTTCACACGTGGACAAATTCACACCCTGCGCTTTCGCTTTACTTCTGCACCCGGAAACTCATAGTTTGGTGTGACTTTGATTGTGCGACTGCTGTAAGCGATAAAAGCTGCTACCTCGACGCACCCGCGCTGTGAATTCAAAGAGAGAGAAAGAGAGATCAAGAGAGGGAGAAATACCCAGACCCTCTTTGGAGCGATGGCGTGAAGTATTCTGTGGTTACCGTCGGTCATAAACAAGCACAGGGCCAAGCGAAGACAGCAATCAATCTTAGCTGGGGAGAAGGAGTTTTTCAGTGAGGGAGGGAAGGAAAAAAAACAGAGTACCTGGGGGTTGAGAGCTGGGGTGATTTATTAAGATGAGGAAAAGGAGTTCATTTTGTATTTGTTTCGGGAGTGCGGGAGGAATGCGGCGGGAGCTTGTTTCGAACGAGGCTGCGGACCCCGATGTTGTTGTAGGTGCTGAAGGTGGCAGAGCGTGGTAAAAGAGGCTCTTTTTATGAGCCTGATTGCAATGGTGCAGACGGCCCCTGGTCCCGGCAGGCCTCAAGCCTGCACACATGGCTTGTTTGCCTTGAATCCGAACGCGAATATCAGGGCGGCCCCGAGGCGCGAAGGGGAAGCAACGGGCGTCTGTTTCTGCTACCCTTGGTGCGACTAACGGGCCCGACTTCTGTACGCTCGTAAAACCATTTTCACCTTTTACGCCGCTCCCTTGCTCGCCACTTGTGACATCAAGGATGCATTGCAGCAGGCAAAGCATCCAATCAGAATACCTAAAATGGCGATAAAAGCTTATTCCAGCTGTGCCAGCGCCTGCCAAGGGGGCCCACCACCGCGGTCTTTTACAAGCAGAAGCTGTGCCCTGTGTTCCTGTTCCACCGTCTGACCTTCAACACGCCACCTCTTTGTGCATTGTTTGTCTTTTACAATGCCCCAACACAACGGCAACATTATAAATGTGAACACCACAATAAAAAGCTGCCATATTCACATTTGTGTTTATGTGTTTCCCTCTTCATTTGTCTCTCTCTCGCTGGCCCTCTTGCGGTACTCCTGGCCTTGCACATTGTCGTGCCGGTAAAAGTGTCAGATTTCATTACTGCACTCATTAGAGAAGTTTAATATTGCGAGTGTAATAACTTCCAGGCCAAGTGCATAGCACATCTCTCGCAGTGTGCGCGGAGAAGCCAAGGCCAGGCCCGCCGAGGCACTTGCAGTGTCTGGACCCCAGAGCTTCGGCCTAGCCTCAAAGCTCCCAGCCTGCCTCGCATCCGGGGCGGGGGTCTATTACAGTACCGCTCACACACATGCAGTGCTGGCTTTGCTGCTACCAGATTTAAGGGAAGACAGCGTTGCCGTGTGGTAACTGCGGAGCATTTACAATGCTATTAGATTCTCAACAGGAGTTGAAAAAGAGTTCCACTTTTATAGTTGGATACTGCGTTAACGTTCACTAAGGCAACGCTGTGTATAAAATATGCCCGGGATAAACCCGGGCTTTCAATTCATCAAAATCTTACTGTAGGTTCAGTGGGTCGAGTTACAAGGAAAATGTGGAAATCAGCATAGCATTTTGTCAGGTTAAATAATCAGATTTCCGTCAAAAAGCATCAGTGGTTTTGTGAACTTATGCATTGCAGTATGTAGAAATATATTTGTATTGGACGTCTGATTTAAAATGTATAAAAACAAATGATAAGCATCTTGATTTATCTTTGAGACAAATCTCAAGACGCCACACGAGAGGTGGGCAGCAGCAGGTCATTCATTAGTGGGTACTGTGGACCCGCGCGTCCACATTAATAAAGCAACGCCTTCAGGCATTCCTTTGGGGGAGGAGAGGGGTGGTTGATATAGGCTTAGCTTCTCCACACGTTAAAGGCTGCAGACGGTCTGCGGTCAGCAGAGTAAAAAGCTAAATGTTTTTTGGCCTTTTAAAAAAACACCACAAGAGGCGGAGTGTAAGGAATGGATAGTGTTTTAACGGTTGTTAGCATGTCCAGCTAACAAGCTTGCCTGACTTCCAGAGCTAAGTACCATTTCATTAGCCATGTTATAATGTGAGCTTATTGATTAATTTAGAAAAATATCATGTTCACTACTCGGACATCTACTGTTTGGACGCCGGTCGCAGTTGTTATCAGGGTTTAGGGTAAAGTTAGAAGCTCTGTTCTGAGAAGAAACGGGGTTACGTTGGAATAAGATGACTTAACTTTAGTTTGCTGGAAACAATGAAACAATCCATCCATCCATTATCATCCTTGGGGTAGGGCTTGGAGCAGATCCCAGCTGACATTGGGTGATGACAGGGCACACACAAGAGAGGTCGCCGAACTGTCGCAGGGTCCCCACGTTGAGACAGACAAATATTCACGCTCACATTCACACCTACGGGCAATTTAGAATCATCAATGACCCGTGTTTGGACTGGGAAAAGGCCAGAGAACTCAGAGAGAACCCACACTGACATGGGGAGAATATGCTAACTCCATACAGAAGGGCCATCCAGTCCATCAAAACGAACCTGGGCCCCCTCCTACAGTGCTAGCCCTTCTAAACAAATCAACTTGCTCAAATAGATTAAATGAAGAGTGTAGAAAACATATGCCCTCACCCCGGGAAACAGGAAATGAAAAAAGCACTTACAGAGCAACCATTGGAGGGAAAAAGAATGAGAAAAATCAAGAGACTCCAGGGAGAGGAAGAAGGCGAGAGGGAAGCAGGGATACATAAAGCAGATCTGGCCCTGGCCCTCAGCTTTGTTTCGTGTGAAATTGTGCATATAAGTTGTCCTCCAAATTATGGAAGTTAATTGAAAGTATATACATTAGAATGACGGGTGCCTTCCATCCTCTGTGGAAGGCATGCAGGCGGAGAAACGGGCTTGCTAATTTGCAACACGCCTGATGAAGTCCATGCTCTGCGTGAACTGAGGCCTGTTCCATCGGGTTAGGAGCACAACTCTGCACAGAGCATGCGTGAGAGAGCAACACATTAAACAGAGAGAGAGAGAGACCTTGTTGCCAGTGGTGTTCATTCCCAGATTAACCTTACACATGTTTAAAAAAAAAAAAGTGCGGTCAGAATACGTGGGGTGAAAAGATGAAGCCCGGAGCAGACTTTTGAGCCCTCCTCCCCTTGACGATTGGAAAGAGATTGGAAGGAGTGATGCTGAAAATTGAAGGAATGTTTTGTTCCATCAGTCTGGGACATTCTTGTCCCTTTATATATTTATTTTTGTCCTGAGTAACAAACCTAAAAAAGGAAAATGTGAAAAAGGCTCACCGATGGCACAGTTGGTGCACTTGGCTTAGCATATTGTTCCACCGTTCACTGGCGATGCTCGTCTTCCAACCGCAAATACAGCAAGAGAAGCCCGCTAAATTCATTCTCAAGACCTTGGCACACTGTTACGCTCTTCGGAGTGCTACGGGGGGAGGGGGAAGGGGGGAGGGGGGAGGGGGGGGGGGGGGGGGGATTGAAAGGACATTTAGAGTGTAGGGGTGCCGTAAATGAAAGTACTAAAATGTGACCGATTTCCCTGAGTGCTAAAAGTCTAAATTAGCAAGGCCCTGGGTGACTGTGTGTGAGTGCCGCCTCAGGAAGCTCTTTTCTGGGTCGCAGGAGGGCGAGGCCAGGCCACCTGGGGCGTCTGGAGCTGCGAAACTTGTGTGTTTCTAGTGTGATGTGCATGCTGGGAGGTGAGGAGTGTTCAACAGTGCCAAGTTTAACAGGCCCCCCCAAACGTTTAAAAAAACAAAACAAAACCGTGAGGTAAGCAGTCATAGTGTTTTGGAGTCCCGCCCTCTACTCACCCACTAGGACCACCAGTCTGTGCTTGGCTCCGCTCGCCCTGCAGTACGGGGTCACCTCCTCGTACGTGGGCACGTCGGCCATGTCGTACATTTCGCTCTTCTTGCACTCGTACATGGACTTGTTGGTCTTCTTGTCCCTCCTGCTCAGACGGAAGCTCCTCCTGAACCCAGCTGGAGGTGAGGATGAAAAAGAGAGAGGAGGGTAGAGGAGACAGAAAGAGACGCGTTAATCTAAAATATACATAGAAAACCCTGTTTGGGAGATTTATGGTCGTTTCAGCATCTTGGCAAACGCCTCGGCGTCCAATACCTCATACTGTATTGTGCAGCTTGGTTTTTCAGACAGCTATCTTTGCTGTAGGTGAAAGGAGAACAGTGTGACACTCGGCCAAAAGCGGCTTCCCTGGATATCACACTCACACCCCTTATTCACATTCTCTGAAAGTTAATCGTGTGAAACGGAAGAAACGAAAGACTGACGGCTACGTTATATGAATTAATAGTTGGTGGACGGCTGTTTGCATGAGGTAGGTGTGCGTCTAAGAGCGCGTGAGTCATTTAGTGTTCTTTGGCCGGCCGCTCAGGAAAGGTTACCCTTCTCCCCAGTGTGCATGGGTCACTGCCCGTCAGCCGTCATCTCTGATTGGTTTATGGTGTGCGCGTGTCCTTGGACTGCCGCCACGAAGGCTTCTCAAACCGATCCAGACCGGATAAAAAGGAGACATTTACCACCCCAATTTGAGAACTTCGGTTTCATATTCACGGCAGATGTAAGCGGAGAAATGGTAAATGTCCGGAACGCAGAGCTTCTAATAACCTATATCTGCGTGCAGCCTTCTCTTCCATTATTCCTGTTTTTAAAATGAGTAAATATTGAACTCGTAAATATTGAACTCGAAAATACGATGCAAGATAAAGACGGCATGGAAAATGGACAATGAAACAGCTCCTGATATCCGCACCCTTAATAATTTCCACAATATCTTTAAACCACTGTGGAGGAGGGGGGGAGATAGAGAGAGAGAGAGAGTCTGCATTCTCCTCTGCTTGTTCTTTTCCAAACAGTCCCTCAATAAGGACCGATGCCGAGCTACAGATGAAACACAACGTAAGTCATCGCAGCAGACTAATAGTGATTTTTTTCGCAGGCTCGTGTACACTGAATATACTGTTACACTGAACATTCGGGGGCAGACTTTGTTCCACTGTGGGCAAGTTGCGGCTTATGTCGTCTTTGCCATTCCTCCTGCGGTTCATCTACTCATTCAGCACCCTCCCCCCGTCCCCCCCACCCAGGGAGCGGTAGTCCGTGCCACACAGTGGAAAACACACACCGCTCATCTGCATTTCTCCAGTAAAGACATCAAACTGTAACCGATACCCACGCAGGTTGACATCACTACAATAAACATTCAAAAGTGTAATGTTAATGATATCCCATTGAATGCCAGCAGCCAATTTTCTTCCCCCCCCCCAAAAAAAAAACCCAGTCTGGTTAGCCACGTATCACAATGTAAACACTCCTGGTTAATAAAGCTTCAAGTGGTACCGTGATAGCCGTTCATTACGTCTGTTGTTGAATATGACGAGCTCCGATCTCATTGGGCTCGGGCCAAGGGCAACCTCCTCCACTTTCCGCAGGTGCACGAGATTCAGCGGTTATAAATCGTGGGCCCTCAGCTGAGGGGGAGGGGGGGGAACTAAGTAATCTAGAGTCCCTCAAGATCACTTAAACCTCTCTAGACAGCTCCATCCAAATACCGACGGAGAGTTCTCCTGGCCTCCATCCCCTCTAGCACTGCCTCAGGCTGGATACATCAAAGCGTCGTTCAGCAGCGAGCAGCACCCCATCCTTTGCCAAACCCCCCCCACCCCAACATCTTCAGCACTGACAGCGACTGCATTAGACAGAGGGGATGGGAGTTAATTGGATCCAGAATTAAAAGGAACGAGTCCCGCTCATGTCATGGAAAGCCTCGGCTGTGTTGGAACACCGGCACGTTTGTCACAGGATGATCCGAGCATAAGGCTTACTCCTAGAAAAGGAATGCGTGATATGTGTGGCACTGGGATCCAGTACGTCTTTTAGTGGTTTGACAGGTCGCATCAAATTTGTTGACAATAGATCTGTTTTGAATTTCCTCTGAAATGAGAGCGGCAGGGACCAGGTGTGTGCTTTTCTGCTAAAGTGTTCAGTCTTCAGGGGTATGGAATTAAAGTTTCCTTCAGTCCCACACAAACACACATGCACGTACCTCCTAATGGTGTGCACCAGGCTGTGACTGGGTAATTGCCAAAACTGTAGCACACATCGTCAAAACAGAAACATGCAAAAGTGTGTGTGTGTGTGTGTGGGAGGGGGAGATGAGCATATTTAACGTAACAAGCTGTGACCACACGCACACACACACACACACACACACACACACACACACACCTTGGAAGTCACCAGCAGTCCTGCAAGCCCATTTTCCAGAGTGATAATATCTAACAGCCACGTAGGAAATTTTCAGCATGTGCGTATTAGAAGGTGCCCCGGAGGCCTCTGCGAACCGCGAATGCAAACTATCCACTCGGACGCGTCATCCCATGCGACGCTACGAACCCGCACCTGTTAAAAGGAAATGGCTACGACCGTAGAAAGTATTACAAAAAAGAAGACCGCAGCAGGACAAATGCTCATAAAAAATATATAACAGTCGCGCATTTGCCTACGGACGTCTGAAAGAGGAGAAGTCTGAGAACAATACCGGCATCGGGTCTTCCAGACATCACGCGTAGGCGATCAGCAAGCCGACGAGCAAAGAAGAAGAAGTAAAATCCAAGCCCTTTCCCCCTCCAATCAAACTTCAGAGACGGAGACAGAAACCGTGCGGTGTAGCGAACAGGAACAGGCTCATAGTGAAACCACCTGTTGCGAGGACACGGTTGTGAGGGCCGCCGTCTGAGGCCCTTGGCCTAACTATAGGAGACCACGCTGACAGCTCCAGTGCCATCCTGGCTCTCCCGCCGGGGGCCCTCTCTCTCCTCTGGACTACTGGAGAAGACATCTATGGAATCAACCGCGCATGGCAGCTGGGGATTAACTGAGCATTATGCCCGTGGCTCGACGCTGTAACACTCCTGGGCATCAAATGTGGGAAGCATTACCGGCTCTCTCGGCCCCACTATGCGTGCCCACAACTGGCTCGGTTGGAGGGGATGAGGAAGGCTCATGGCGGGCAGCTGGAGGACGCTTTCCACACCGTCAGCCGTCATTACCCCAACAGTGAGGAAGAGGGCTCGCTGCTCATAAATATACAAAAATACAAAAGCCATACAAAAGCCTGGGGTAGACAGAGGGAGGACTGCTCTGCTTGATTTATCACCAATTTGCTGTGCTTGCATAATAGAAGGAAGCAGGCAAGACAAAATGTGCCCAGATTCAATGGAGGGAAAAGTTAAGCCATGTCTTTGTGGGTCACTATAATGTACTATAAAACGGCTCCAGAGGTGTCAAGATGGAGATTAATCAGGAGGGGAGAGGAAAGGAATCAATAGGGGAATCAGGAGAGGAAAGGAATAAGGAGGGGAGAGGAATCAGGAGGGACAAGGAAAGGAATCGATAGGGGAGAAGGAGGAATCAGGAGGGAAAATGAGAGTAATCAATAGGGGAGAAGGAGGAATCAGGAGAGGAGCGGAATCAGGAGGGAAAAGGAGAGGAATCGATAGTGGAGAAAGGAGAAATCCGGAGAGGAGAGGAATCAGGAGGGGAACTGGCAGGAAAAAGTAGAGGAATCAATCGGGGAGATAAGAGGGATCACGAGACAAGAGGAGAAATCTGGAAGGCCAGCAAGTGAAAAGAAGGAAGGGGACATACATAGACAGACAGGCGTGTGTCCTTCAAATGATCCCTCCGCACAACTGTTAACAGGCATCTGTGAAAATGATTTTGGTACTGTAGTAAAGTGGGCTCCATGATCTCAGAATATTTGATCGTATCAATCATCTAACTGTTTCTGGAAGAGGGACACTACAGTGTACACATAAAGTGCATGACCCAACATCCGGACTTTAAGGAAGTTTCAGTCAACAGTTCAACGTCCGTAGGTCTGTCATTTGAAATGTACATGTAGCAGTCCATGGTGGTGAACCCATTATGGTGTTATCTGGGGAGAACACATTCTGGGAGTAGTTTCCACGGCCCCCGCACTAAGCATTTGGAAAGTGGTACCCGACCCAAGTGTTACGGGCTTATACGGTGGAACAGCGCTCTAGACCTTTGGCTGCGAGAGGTCCATTTGTGTCAAACGCTATTTGTTTTTCCCCTCCGTCTTATCCCACAGCTCTTTGGGCTGAGGAATGTCTCGTCTCAAAACGATGCCTGATGCCGTATGTGTTGGTAAAAAAAACCCACTCACATAAGTACTTCTGCTTCTACTGGAGTCCTTGAACAGTACTGCAATAACTTCTTTCCTGTGTGTCTCATCAGTATGACGTTCAGACGTGGAAGATGCTGCATGTCTCTTTTAAGACAACTGCGATGGTTGGTAGTAAATAGAGGTGTTCCGATCCCATTCCTGAACTTGCATATCAGCCAAAACAGAGTACCGATAACCAACCCCGTATGGATGAGATATGATCGCTATCGTTGTTGTAAGGCCGAGCTTGGGTTAAACCCTTTGTAACACATGAACAAATGCATAAAAGAGAATGAATGCCATAGCACTTTCTTTGATCTAGTTCGACAGGTTTTCCAGTGTAAAATATTGCCAGATTGCTGACGTTTTGCCAGCTCTGGCTAACACTACGCTCTCCGCTAGCACCTGCCTACCTGTCGGTACTGCGCGTGTGCCAATCTCAAGAGAGATGACTGCTTCAGTCGATCGTTGTTTTAATTGAGGGGATAGATAATATGATATTGAGATATTGGGTCGGTGAATAGACACCCATGCTGATGGCATTGCTAATGCTGATTAAAGCAATCTAAAGTAAGATGTTTGGACACAGATGGGGGGAAAAAACTGACTAACGAAACTAACCTTGAACCTGCAGCCTGATGAACTTGTGTCATTTTGGAAATGGAGCATTTCTATTTCAGTTAATCACACTTTACAATTCTTGTTCCATAATTGAAATGAGAGAGGGGCTGATGGATATTCCAGCCCTGGGTCGTTCAGCATTAACTGATTTGGAGCTACTTGCTTGCCCTCCATCCAGCTGCCTTTCCCTTTAGATATTCAGTGTATGTGACTTTTGAGATTATGGCAATGATTCGTCACCGTGCGTATGCGTCCATGTCACAGTGCAAGTGTTTGAATTTTCTGGTTGTGACTCGTGCTGAGTCCACATAGATCACTGGAAAAACAAATATCCCCTGGGTGTCAAAACTCTCTTTATGCTCTTTAATTTTCCATACATAGTGGAAAATCTCAAAGCACTGCTTTCTAGAAAGGCCCGATAAGAAGGCATCATGGGACGCAGTCTTCCTCCTCCTCTGACTTTATTCTCTAGTCTGCCGGCTTTAAAATCGACCAACATCTGAGCACAGGAATCCGCTCGCCCCCCAGTAGTGTTGCAGGAGCGCTTTTGGCTGAAGAGCTTACAGACGTTGCATCACTGAGAGGCATGAAGGGAAAACAAACCAAAAACTAAGGACAACAACTGCCTACCCCCTCCCACCGCCTCCTTTATTTCCCCATGCAACCTCAGTAGCATTGCAAAAGCATCTGTAAGTTCTAGAATTTCAGACTTTTAGGGACGGGCCAACTCTAAATCATACAACCACATCCAACAGGCTGAAAAGCAATGCAGCAACCAAGTACTCGCATAGAGGAGATGTTATTATAACTTACACTATTTAATTTTTTTCTTTCTCTTCTCTTCCTCCTGAAATTCTCTGATTTCAGTTAAACCTCATTCTGATACTGCTAACCCGCTGAAGCGCTGGATGTTGTTTTCAAAACTCAGATGGGTATCAAACTCAGTATTTATAAACTTGCGTGTGCACTGGATATCCTGTGAAATCTGGAGTTTGAACGGTGTAGTGTGTAAAGGAGAGTTAACCTCTTAACCTCAACCTCTGAATATAAAGAGAATGGGACGCAGAGCGGGAGACAGAGGGAGATATAAAGAGACAGAAACAACAGAAAAAAGGCAGATGGGCAGACAGAGGATCTGTGTGCGAGCCAGCTCGTGTGGCCCGAGGTCGATACAGAGGGACGATACCTTGTGATTTGTCGGTGATTGGGAGCATTTTCTGTACAAGACGCATAATTGGAATTGGAAGCAGCTCTGTGGAAAGGGCCGCAGAACCAAAGCGGCCTACGGTAATTGTCATTAAGTCTGACCGGGACCACATCAACGATGCCGGCGGCCGGGCCGGACCTCCAGAACAAAGCGTGCAAAAAAACAAAAATCAAAACATCCAGAGCCGTCCTCGAAGACGTCCACAGGCCCACAGCGGAGGCAGAACAGGATAACAACTACATTCTGCAAATCCTCGACACGATCCGTCAGTGGAATCATGCTGTCAGCAAGAGGGCAGAAATAGCTCCCCGGAGGCTCCTGGACCACGACAGAACTACTGCTTGTGTTTGTTTCTTTCACATGGGAGTCCAAGACTTGAAAGAGTTAGACTGGACAAAGTCAAGTACATTATGAAAAGCAGAGAACTATGTCTCAGGGTAATGTCTGCATAACGTGGCACACGCTAGAAAAGGCACACAATCCACTGTTAATGCATCGAAGAGACAGCCGCGACAGGAGGGCAGAGGACAGAAGGAAGAGAAGGAGGCAACGTCTCTCACCTAGCTGGAATCCGCTACTATAGTCAGCGTCCTCTGGTGATGAGAAGGGAAATAAAGGAGAAGCCAGAAGAGAGGCACAACATCATGTTAAAGAGAATAGTCAGACATGAGAGCAACAGGCACCTACCGCCATCACCACAGAGACACATACGAGAGAAAAGAAAAATATAACGCACACACACGCACACACACACACACACCAGGGGTTTTGTGTTATTTATGTTGGTGGAGTTTTAGTTAATTATGTCAGCTTTATCCAGAGTGATAGCTAGTGATGTAGTGGTGAGTAAGAAGAGAGGTCAACTGTGACCTCAAGTCAGTATATCGTGAGTCAAAATACGGAAGACCTGAGAGGCGAGGGGGAGAAAAACTGAAATTCTGCTGCTCTTTTTTCTAAGTCTGACCTTGTTTTCTGAGTTGTTTTCTCCCTTTGTGTTTATGATTTAAGAACAGGTGGTTTTGCCAGGATGTTCCTGACGTTATATTGTGTTCATCTGTGTAGGACATAGGACTAAAAACATTCACGTTTCCTCCCGATGAGTTTTAACATCGGATGCATTCTAATCCGATGTGAGGTCCTGGGACAGGGATGTTGTATGCGTACAGATTGTAAAGCCATCTGAGGTGATATTAGGCTATACAAAATAAACTGAATTGAATTGAATTAAACCAGTGATTCTCAAAGTGGGGTCCGTCTTCCAAAAGTAGTTTGTGAAAAGTTATCAGATTCATTCATTTAAATGATCATGAGGATAAACAATTAAACTTTTTTCCTCGCCTGTTTTAAGCCAAACACAAAATGAAAAACCTTTTTTTCTTACTTGACTCTCAAGGCTTCCGTACAAATAACAACATATCAAATTCTTGAATTTACCTCAACAAAACTTGTGGATAAACCCTATTAAAATAATAATTAGCACAAACTGGATTCAAGGTTGACAGTCCACTACATCCCTGACCATTGCTTTGGATGTTTTCTTGAAGTTTATGAATCATTTTATGTATTATGGGTGCGTTCCGCAGGCACAAGATGACTGGAGGTGTCCATGTGAAGGAATGATTCTCTTCTGTCCGCTCTCATGATGATGACAGGTTAGCTGGTGAAAGATGAGTTCTTGTACAATGCAAGAGCCAATACACTTTAAACTCTTCCATTGTGTTTGAGGGGAGAAGTGGACAGGGGATGTCTGATGCTCCCCTTTCAGAGCGATTAGCTTTGACATGAGGAGACAGGCCAAATGAAAACAAGAGGGATGGAGAGCAGAGGTGAGAGGTAGCCCTTTGGTTACACACAGAAATGATGAGGGTGAACCAATTCACAAATGGTTTTGCTGTGTGCGCATTGCAGCGCTATCAGCCAGTAATGTCCTATTGAACAGGAGATGTCAGACAAGTAGTACCTTCAATCTCCTCGACTGTGAGAGCACCAGAAGCAAGGAATGGAAATGAGTCACAGTTAGAGCGATTGCCGGATTACAAAAAGTAAATTGAGGGACGGGATGAGGGAATAAAGAAGAAGAGGACACCTACCAAATTCTACAGCCACATCGTCTTAGAAAAGACAAACAAAAGACAAACAAATGACAAAAAGAAGAGTTAACATCCTCACGTCTCATGTGAAATACTGGAATTTGAGCCACAGTTACAGCAAGCTAGTTTGTTTCTCTCTGTTATGGACTAAAGTAGTACACAATACTGTGACAAATTCAGATTGAAATATTGTTTCATTTCTCATACAAAACTGAAATAGTATTTTTCCAAAAATACTAACTCAAGGTCCACTTACAAGCTTTTTCCAAAGATTTCCACTGCAACTCATGGTCTTCATCAGTGAGTCAAGTTCAGTTTTCATGTCATGGACAAAGTATGCAAACCTCGGTGGGAGATCCTGACCCCAAACCCAAGTTACGTGATGACCTTACATTCAGATTTGTTTGAGCTAACTAGTGTATCAAACTATAAAGGCCTTTACACATTGGCAGCGTGACGTACAAACAGGGGGATGTGAAAATACTCACCTGAGAATATTTTGCATCAAAACTATCCATACTGGCAGCGATGTGAATTTGCGACACATGCAACATTTTCTTTTCTTGTGAAATAGAAGACTAGAAGTAGAAGAGGCCCAAATACCAGGATCCTATTGACCCAGATCAGCATCTGTCTGAGGTATATTGTTGTTGAGATTCCCTCTGGTAAACTGTTACGCAAGTGTATTTGTCTAGGTCTTTTATTGTGAAAGGTAAGAACCGGTCTGCGCTGCCTGTCACGGTTGAAAGGAGTAATAAAGTTTGCCGCCTTGGTTCAGACTACGGAGGCTTCGTGTTGTTCTACACTAGTGTACACTGTGATTGGCTGATGCCTTAATTAGCTCAGAGATGTCTACCTCATTCCAAATTAAATTACGTTGCTCTTTCTCCACTTAATATTTGCGTTCTGTGCAACGGTACAAGAGCAACAAGTCAATATATCGACGTGCATTCTAATCACACAGAACACGCCCCCTGCGTGTAATGGCCTTTTGACTGAGCCTTTCACGTTCTACTAAATTACATGTCTACAGTTACCATTTTGCTAGAAGACATTTACATCCATTGTTACCTAGTGAGACAGAGTTTGTGGAATATGTATGTGGTGTAGCCACTGTGACTACACCGAAAGAAACATATTTAGATTCAAAAGGGTTGAAGGTATAGCAATTGAAGTCACTCCAGATGTTTAAGAGTGCCATCCAAGACATCTAGAAGACGGCTTTAAAAAAGTGGTAGCCGAAGCAGGATCAGTGTGCGTGTGTTTGGTTAAGGATGCCGTGAACATTTGGAGGCACTTATAAATGCTTCCTCCCCTTCACGTGTTCCCGTTCTGGCCCAACAAGGTTAAATCAAAACATACATAACACCACCGACCACAGCATGAAGGGGGATGGGGGTGGGGGGGACCCAGGGAGCTGCTACGTCACGGCGCGGAGGTAATGACCAGCCCAAACAGCAGTCAGGAGCGATCACCGCGAAGGTCGCACCGCGCTACGAGACGTCGGGCCCCCGGGAGCCGTGATTGTTTCTGAAGTGCGGAGCCAAACGTGTCTCGCCTTTATCTGACATCTTGTTTCACATGTTAGCGTTCACGGCAATGTTCCCACTGATGTTGCCCTCCTCCCGCTGTAATGTGACAGTTTAAGTCGAACCAGCGCCCAGAGCCCATTTCGAGTGGGACGAGAGGTAATTGTAGAGGGAGACTTGAAAGAGGGGGAAACAACAAGGACAATATGAGAACGATGAAGATATCGAAAACTCTGTCCACGTGCTGCCCTGACTGCACTCGGGGGCGGCTTTTCATCTGGTGCTTATCTGCCACAGGAATGGTTTGCATTTTGCCTAATGGCCTCGTGGCCTCGTGGCCTCGTAGACCAGCATTCCAAGGCTAATGAAACACCGTGCGATTACTCTGCAGAATGTGAATCCAAAGGGCCTATCTGAGAATGCTTAAATGGTCTTCTCTCAGAGTGCCCAGGGCCCTTCCGCCAGTCCAAAGAAACATTTCGACAGCAGTGATATGGAGCTCAAGTCCTGATCTGATGTGACGGTGGCAGACGTCATCTACTCAGCCAGCGTACCAGTCAGCTGCTAACCGGCCTTACTGGGTGCGTCATGCACCCCCATATTGAGAGGGACTTGTGCTTAGGGGTGTATCACATGTCTCACATTAAAGAGTCACCACAAAGCAGGGCAGAAGGGGTGAGATGAGGGGAGAGCTGGAATGAAGGAGATATATCGACTTCATCACACCTTGGGTAAACATTCTTTTGTGGTTTTGGCTGTGGTTTTTACCGGTTATGAATAGACTGTGCTCATGGTAATTGTTAAGATACGGAAATGCGATGCAGAGCAGAAAGAATCACAAGCGGTCAGACAATCTGACTGAATTTATTTGAGTAAAGTTAGGGACTGATCAAACCAGTCCTTGTTAGTGTCCTTCATCATCATCACCACAAGAGTTAAAAAACGATCGCCCGAGTCCTACTGGCCGTTAAGAGAAATTTTAAATTGTAGGTATCTTTTCATCTATGGATGGTACTTTGTGGAGCAGAATCAGTGCTGTTGGAAAATCCTTCAGCTAACTGCTTGGCGAGGCAGGAGGAGACAAAGGAGTGACCCATAGTTGGCATCCTGTAAATGGCCCCGAGTTATATAGCTGATGTCACCCTCGCAGCCAGACTGAACACAGGGCCAGGTTCGGGGCCACTGAAGAGCGATCTCGGGGCGGTATTTTCAAAAACGGTTCAGAGCGAGAGTGAGAGAGTCGGCGCTGTATGGAGTGAGACGTGGAAAGAACCCCCGAGGTGAGCGATAAGTGCGTCCACGTGTTTGGCAGACTGCGACTCGAAACCAAACAATCACGGCGGCGGTGGGATTTGCATGTCGGAGACGGAGGAGCAGTACATGCTGTACGAAAGCCCAGAGAGCCGTCCCTATGTTCAGAGAGAACAGATGGGGAGGCTGGACGACAGCCAGGCATCAATGGAAGGGTGCTGGGGAGGGTCAAAAAAAGAAAAGAAGGGAGGAGGCAGGTTTGACAACTAGAGATGTAAAATAGTTGATCTAACCCCTGTATTGAGTTAATAATTAACTTAAACTGATGGCACTTTAAACATCAGTTTCATAACCAAGGTATGCGTCCATGAAGGCGAGAGGGATTATTTATATCTCGCAAATGTGAGGCGTAAATGGACCCGGTTAAGTAACGCTTGCCGCAGCCGCTCGCCAAGGCCAATATTGTTCCAGCCGACGGAGCTCCCGGGCTGGAAATAGAGAAAGAGAGAGAAAGGGACCCCCGTACTCAATCACCACCTCCGTCCTGCGCTCGGTAACAGCGGGGTCTGGTCTCCGTGGTATGCTTCCATTACGTTGCAGTTTATGACCCCGGCCGGTCCGCCCCAACGTGCACGGGGGCCGCGATTCTAAACTTTCGTCTCCCTCCATCTCTTCTGACCCGGCCACCGCCACTCCGCAAGGGCCACATCTGCTACCGAATGTGACCGCATCCATCTATTCCTCTTTCAGTCCATCCATAATCATTTTCTTGTTAGCCTTTTACAAAAAAAAATTGTTTTAAATGTCATAGCTTTTACACCCTTCACTTTTATTCACTCAACTTACACTCCGACTGATTTTTTTTTTTTTTTAAACCGATGTGAATGCAGAAGAACAGAGTGAACTTCTCATTCCCCAGTTATTCATCTAGTCCTGAGAGGGCCATGTCAAGACTTCATACTACTGCTGCTGCACTCACAGCTAATCCTTACAGAATGTATGACATTAGGGAGAAAGTTTAGCTCCAGCTCAAAAGAGGACTTATGTTGCTTTGCTATGGGCCGCAGCAGACTCTACTACATTTTACACCTGCCTTCTGTGCATAGAGAGGTTGTGGAGGGGGGATATAAATCACCCATAACTCATAAGAGGAACTGGGCCATTAAAATGAAATAGTAATGGAACAGTGCAGCACTGTCTGCCTTTAACTTTTTAGCAGGCTATTTTTGGCCATTCTGCACCATGTGTGCCAGTGTGCGGTTGAACATAACTAGGAAATGACAACATCCATAACTCACCGACGGCTTAAGATGGGAGGTAAATAAGTTTGGAGGTGGTCAGTGTAGCTCTGCTGCTTATTTGGGAGCTGCATATTGAATGGGTCACGTTACATTAAGGGCTCACCGCCATGTTGAGGGGAAACAAGCAGTCAAACGGACTTGTCCGTCCCAAAGTGGTAATCGACAGAGAAAAATATGGCCAATAAAGAAGCTGGGTTTTGGTTCAACGGGGTCATTGAGGAAACCAGAGCAGGCCTATGAGGCCAAGAACAAGCGTGGTGTACTTTTCCCAGAGGGCCCGCGGATGAGAGACGAGTAGTACGTCACAGAGGAGAACCAAAATGGATGTGAAAGTGTGACAGGTTTGTCTGTAAATAAAGCTGATGTGCTGTGGGATAACTTGTAATAATTAGACATACAAAAAAAGACAGTTTTTCCCCCTTTTTTTTCCAGCTATGAAGATTCCAGAAGCGCAAACGTCATGTAAACAGCCCGATGTGAGTGACACTGCAGACGTGAGTCTGCGCGGGGCGGGGTGGTCTGCGCATTCAGCACGTCTCTCTCCTCCATGGCCACAGGCGTGCACAGGCACCCGTATTGTCACGGGGCAGTCCCGACGCCAGCTGGATGGGCTTTCGTTCATGCACCGGAGCTTCCCGTATACAAACCAAATTGCTGTTTGGCAAGCATTCATCAAGCACAGCTAATGTCTTTGTTATCTTGAGACTGCATGTTGGGGAAGGTCTCACGGGGGACTCAGTCAGGTGCAACGGAAAGTCCTGCGAATCATTGGGGGTTCTAGTTTATTAAGGTGTAAATGTGGCCAATTTGGGCATGAAAATATGTTCTAAAAGCAGAAATCGGTTACTACTTTGCATTCAGCAGCTGCACGAGAGAGAGAGAGCGTTTTGCTCACAGAGCGCAAAGTCTTAAAAAAAGCACACTCCCCTTCCAGAGGTGAGAAGTGACGAATTACTTGGTTACATGTTACATGTTAAATTTGGTCTTGTCAGAGTAGCTTTATTGCAACATACTTCTTAAAAATCATTGCCATTACTCCGTTAGATTTATAAAAGCACTGAGCAATATGATGTGGACATGGCTGATGTCTTTCCACCACAGAGGGTCTTCCTCAGGTCACAATGGAGAAAGTGAACACACCTGTATTTAACACTCAATTATGAAACATCGCAGAATTATGTCCTCATTAGCCTGAACTGAGACACTTTCAGAATGATAAGAGACCGATTAATCAAGAGCTGATGACTTAAATGCGTTCACTTCTTTAACTTTTCTCTGAGGAAGACCATCTGTGGTAGAAATCATTCCAGTCATTTCCACATCACATGGTCATTATCATTTTTTTTTTTATTACTTATACTCGAGTACCTGTTTTTGCAAAGTAACAGTACTTTTACTTGCATACAGTCCGTGGCTACTCCACCCACCTGTGCACCCTTCTCTTTTTGGAGTCTGAAGTGAAGTGGAGGTTGTGAAGATGTTAACCATTGCTGTTAAACATTCCTGTCAGGGTTCTTTTCTGTATTTTGATTTGACTGCTCGACTGCAGAAGGACAATTATGAATTATCTTTGGTCAAACCACAAACCCCAAAACAGTGGCCCTGTTTATTCTAAAGTTGATTACCATCAAAAGCCCGTACTTTTTGCCCTCTCTTCAAATACTAGAAGAACTGCAGTATTTCTAAACTCTCATTGACTCTTTAGTCTTGAACTTAAAACCAGGGTCTGCATATCTAACTGCAGTCCTTTTCTTGCCTAACATGGTTTATGTCTCCTGTCTTCATCATGAAGCGATCAACTGTCTTTGATTTATAAGGGCAATTTAGCTACAATCCCCCCCCATTTCCTGATCTCCTACATCCCCGGCTAAGTACTTCTGCTGATGCCTTCTCCCCCCTAACTTTTCCTGCACTGTCAGGCCAGGGTTGGGGTCACCGTATCAGCTCGCAATAATAAAACGTACGTTAATGTGCTCCGCAGAGCAGATGCCTATATCACATCTGTGGGTCTCGCGTCCGATCATTAATCCGTAGTTAGAAACTTTGAGATGCGAGCTTAAGAGCCTGTGTTCTTTCTGGAAGGTGTAAAGGCTCCGAGAGGTTTTCCAAAGGGCAAACCTTTTCCTCCTTTTTTCTTCTTCTACTGTGTTAATAAGCCGAGCGCATCTACACGTAGAGATAGGCAAAGAAGGTGGACAGAGTGTAAAGAGTCTGGCTGGAGACTGGGAGAGTGAACCATGGAGCAGGCATGAAGGCAAATCCAGACACAACACTTCCTCCAATAAAAGGCGTGAAGCAGCGCAACGGTGCCGCCGGCTTTGGAAGGCAGGGATGAGTCCTGAGTCCACCTTGCTTCCACCGCTTGTTAGTTCATCTACCCCTCCTAAACCCGCCTACCTGTTGCAGTGTGTTGTCCTGGTTGTGGGCCTATCAGTGTATGCTTACATGATCGGCGGCTAGAGGTCCTCTGGAGCGGGAGAGTTGCAACAGGTCCCCGCATTGAAAATCTCCTGGAAGAAAAGAGAGAGAGAGGAGGGTGACGAAAAGAGAGAAAAAAAAGGCACAATAAAGAAATATGTTTTCACGACCACCTGGGGGATAATAAACACTCCCTGCTACGCTTTCAAATCCACCGGTTTCACGCTGTCAGCTGGTGAAAGGAAAGAAGGATTGAGGAGGCGAAGGAGAAACGCACTCTGTTGACAAAACTGCAGGGTGCAATCTGAATGTTTGCGTACGTTCTATCACCCTCCCCCCCTTCCTCTGATGCTCGTTGACGTTGCCAAGAAACTGCTCTGGCCTCCCGAGCTCTGCACATTGATGTGCGATTTTCCCATCCGCTTGCCATCCGAAGTGGATCCGTACCAGCGCTATCAAACGCTGTCATTACTCATTCCGGGGACCAGACATTGTGCAGAAATCCAGAACGTTTTGGCAGTGCGTAATGAGGAAGGAGGGAAAAAAGAAAAGAAAGAGAAGGAGGGTGAAAGTTGCAACAGCAGCAAAAAAAAAAAACGGTCGAGCCAGCCTTGTTAAGCGTCGTCTCTTACCTCTCCTGGAACTGCTTGGACGGGATCAGGCCGGCTCTGGGATTGGCCTCCCCCTCGTGTTTGGCCTGCCACCAGGTGGCATCGTCCTGGCTCATGATCTGAAGGATGGCGCCCCTCTTGAAGGCCAGTCCGGCCTCCTTGCATGGTATGGCTTTGTCCTCCTTGGGGTCGTAGTCAAAGAGCGCCTTCATGAACACCTGGATGTACAGCGGAAAACAAAGAGCTGGATTGAGGGCACGGCAGGAAAAAGCAACGCTTCACTGTGAACGACCTTTTCCCATGGTGACGGCTCTAAGGGGAAGCCACTGCGGCGCACACAGAAGGTGCTTCAGCAGCGCTCGGGGGGGATTATTCCAGAAAGGTCATTGCAATCAGAAGTTGAAACCAGCAACAGCGGGGCTAAATTAGTCCCTCCGCATGGTTCCATCAACACGTGGGACGGACTAAGCTTCCAAGTGTGGCGAGACTTAACATCTCCTGAGTCAGAGGCTCCAGTTTGAATCGCTTTGTTCCACCAGCTGACACAATCTAATATCCATAATCTTTCCACATTAAGGAACGGGGGAAAAAAGTTTTCTTTCTTAAAGGGAGTTGGTCTCATTTGGTCCGGCAGCGGGGGTGGACCAAACTCATCAACACAAAGGAGGTTGGGCGCCATGGTGGAAAAATCTCCGACAACTGGGTTGTGGGCGGCGAGCTGCGACCTTAAGCACCTCGCGGCGTCTTTGTGCCCAAATTGAGTTCTGTTACAATGAGATATTGCTCCTAAGACACCTCAGTACATGTGGAAAGAGAAAAAGAGAGTAGAGCGTGTAAGTGCGAGATGACATTTTTCGATGTCCTATTGATTTAAAGAGCGCTTTGTGCCATGTTGTAAAGTTCTGTCTCTGGCCGAGCTGTTTTGTTTGGGTCACAGCGGCCGATTTGGCTGCTAAACCAACCGGCGTAATGCCCTCGTACATCTCTATGCTTCTCCCCTGGCTGGGTTTATTCGGCCTGTACTGTATATGCTCAGCCACACCTGATGTTAGAGTGCTGAGTGTTTGGCAGCAGGAGACTCCTCCCCCTTCCCCCCCTCAGGACGTTGGCATCGCACTGGTTCTCTCGAAGAGCCAATGGGATTTTTAACATTTATTTTGGGATTATTGCAGAAAAATAAGTTCTGCAAACCCCCCAAAAAAGGTTTATGGTACCTTTTGTTCAGCAAGATTATCTAAAATGAATACCGCTTTTATTTATTTTTTAAGCGTGCACGCAATCTCGAGAAGTAAATAAACGTTAGGCTAGAAACAAACTAGACCGCAGTCGAGACAACCTCCCAAAAAGGAAAAGTATGTAGTAATGGAACGCCTCTCAGAGTCAAGGTTCCTACTCAGGCCAAATCCACCTACCTCGACTTCATGAAGAGGCAACTGTCTGGCATCATTGTAAACCATCAACAAAGGCAACATTAAGTATATTTGCCTGTATTTATTTAAAAATAATACATACTATAGTAAAACCTGGGCTGCATGTAAATACATCGTTGTGTTATTAAGTGGCTTTATATGGCTTTAAGTGGAATTATAAGTTATAGTAAAGAACGCTTTGTACCCTCGGGGCTGCGTGTGCGCGCTCCTGCAGCAGAACACGGCAGGTTAAAGAGAGCCGTCACGCTTTCTGCTGCAGGAGAGCGCGCACACAAACAGCCTGAAAGAGCTGAGCAATAAATGAGCATTAAGAAACATCGATGCTGGTCTGTTGCCGTCATCGTGCTTCAGGAAACTCAAGTCGAGAACGGAAAAGCGTCACCCACCCCACCCCTCCCCTCACAGGCAAGCTCACCGTAATGTACCGCATACCACGATTGTTACCTGCTTACATTCAGGTTTACCTGTAAGTCCAGGTAGTTACAGAATGTGGCTCTTGGTAGTTGTTAACGAGTGTTACCTGCTTACATTCAGGTTTACTTGAGGCAAATGAAAGGGAAGTTTGAAACTGTCTCCATTGAGCGAGTGTGAACAAGAAAATTTGAAATACAAGAAATAACTATCGACATCTCTCTATTCTTTGCATTAATATAGATTATTATAATTTTTTTTCCCATTGAATGACATATTTGACGGGTGAACAAGTGTCGGCCTGCTGAACCTGCTGCCACCGCGACCCGACCCCGGATAAGCGGCTGATAATGGATGGATGGATGGATGGGACATATTTGACACTGAACTTGTTCATCTTTATCTCAGTGATAGTGTCAAAATGAGCATAAAATATCACTATGAACCTGAAATTATGTCTCTTTGTGTTATCATATACTGAATAAAGCAAAACTACAGAGCAAAATCACACTCTGATTGAACCAATCTATGAACTATCAGAAACAATGGATATCAGGGGCCCCAAGAAAAAATGTGTGCACAAATTCACCAGGGTAATTGGAATCCTACAAATGCCCCTGCTCTCCATCCATCTGATACTGGCCCGGCCCGTCTGTCAAATTGTAAAAGTCAATGTGGCCCCTGAGCCAAAAAGTTTGCCCACCCCTGGTGTACAGGCTGTTAGGAGCAGAACGTGGATGCCGCTGGGCGGCAGCAACCGCTCTCTCCATGTCACACTCTACTACTGCAGTTTATTGGAGGCCGTTTGACCTCCTTCACACAAAGTCAGAACTCCTATTCTGTCACTGTCCATTGCCTCACTAGCAGTCCAAACAATTCTGGCTATGAAGTTGTCCAACTTTCACCTCAAGTGAAGGTGGGACAACTAGTTTCTAGTCTCGGTTTTCCAAGTGATCCGCTAGGAAAGAAAAAAGACACTGAGTTGGATGATTGAAGTGGTTAAAACAAGAGGTAGTGAAAACGGTTCTGTACGTTCTGGATGGCTGAAAAAGACGTGTTAACCCAATTGCTATATCTAATTACAAAAATTGCATAATCATTTTTTTTAATCTGGGTTTCTCTTTAACAATTGAACAAAATAGGGTGCATTGACACATTCCAATAACCTGCCCTGGTCTAATGACATTAACTTGTTCATACATCCTTTCCTCACTATGGCTCCAAAACGATGTTCTGCATCCAGTAAAAAAACAAAATCATGCTGGAGCAGAGAAGCTCTCCCTGTTCTTTAAAGTCGACGAGTGTAACCCAATAGACATAATGATTAAGCCAGGAGAAAACCTACCTTTGGCTCCTTGGTTGGCTCCTCCTCCTTGACGCTGGGGATCACTTTAAAGGTAATGGCTCCTTGCGACTGGGCCTGAATAATTGGAAGAGACAAGATAGATACTCCGGTTTAGAGACAAATGGAGTGAGTTGAAACACCATCCGTCTGTCCAGCACCTAATCCAATGAAAGTCACATATGTCAAAGCACGGCTTGATTTTTCAACAATGGAAGGGTTATTAGGATGGGGTGGCTGTGCTTGGCAGGAATAGAGTATGTGTCTGTGCGTCTGAGGGGGTGTAAAGGAGGAGTGTTGAAAGCTTTCATCAGGCCAGAGGCCTTTGTGTCCGAGAACACCTCCAGAGTTTAAGAGGCTCTCCCTTTCCTTTCCAGTTGCCCCCCCACAACCCTTCCACATCACCCCTTGAGTTCAGGCCCACGGCAGAGCTCATTCAAGGTTCGGAGAAAAACTACTAAGCATCAATCTCATCTGGCGAGGCCGACACACACACACACACACACACACACACACACACACACACACACACACACACACACACACACACACACATTACCAGAATGCGAATGATCTCCTCTGGTTTCTTGTCGTCCACAGGGATTCCATTGACCTCCTTCAGTTCATCCCCTACGTGAATCAGCCCTGTTTTACACACAAGCACACGGTTTATGCATCCACAATAATGTATGCTAATGTCCTAGTATAAGTGAGCTACTGTGTAGAAGTCCGGCGCTCAAAAAGAGCCTGGGGATGTTTACAGTACACCAGATTACTGTTTATCTTCGTGGTGGCATTTGCGATTGGGAAAGAGTCAAAGCTTTATTGTCCGCACATGTGGAAATGTGCCTTTGGCAGAGCTGTGGCAGAGCTGAATACCAGACTGGACACAATGAACACAAAATGAAACAGAAAACATGTGGACAGCAGGCAGAGCACCGCAGTGTTCTTGTCATTTAGCATGCATTTTTTGGAAAAGGACACGTTGAGGGCGGGAGCTGATGGATTCAGATTCAAGGATAAATCCTGATCACGTCCTAACTTTGCTGCACGCTGGGTGTAATCCTGCTGTGATGTAAATCTGCAGATCCACGTACAAATGTTGACACAAAAATGAATTGAACTGACCGCTTCGGTCAGCTGCTCCGCCTCTCATGATGCGGGCCACCACGATGGCTCCCGTGTGCTCGTCACGCCGTATCGTCGCCCCCTGCAAAGCCATCACAGAGAATTTTATGAAACTTGGATGAACTGCACCGGCTGTCCACGCTTAGAACTGCATTGTTCCAATTTTACACAATCCGGTTTAACATTCAAGGATGTACACTACTACTACTATACAGGATGGTCATTTTTACCAAAATGGCTGATTTATGGTTACTTTTCCAGAGAAAAAGTGATCGATCGACGGTGTCGTATTCATAGGGATGGACTCTTTTTTTTTTTATTGGTCTAAGTTGTTGGTTGAGCTGAACCACTTCCCTATTGATTTTAAATAATGTGGACCTCCCTGATCTTTGCGCCTCCCACATAATGTCTGTAATGAAAACAAAGAGGGTACATATGCTAAGTACGACCAAACACAATGACAATGCATTTCCTCTTCCTTGTTATGACAAAGATTCCTTTGAGAGCTACTTCATGTGTAAACCAATAAAATATCGGGGAGAAAAGCTGAAAAGATCTTTGAGACTATATTTTGCATACATTTCTTCAATGAAACAATGACAGACTAGCAACGATGACAGATAAAATGATCCAACAATCACATTAGATGATGTCACAGGTTGGGTTTGTCATTGATTGTCTGATCCGTGCTGCTGCAGCAGTGGTGGCAGAAGGATTCAATGGGGGGGAGAGAGAGGGTTGTGGGCAGAGCAGACGTGAGGCAGCAGACTCAAACACACACACAGTTGCTCAAGCGTTCCCTGTCCTGCTTTATGGGCTTGGTGCTCAGCCAGAGAGACACGCGGAGTAGAAGATGGGGTTTCAACTTCCTCAATCTGAACGACAGCGGTGATGCATTCTCCAGTAAAACCAAACAGCCTCTTCCCTTTACAATAAAACAATAGGCTTAATTGGTGCCTACCTGTCACGGCCCCTGGCACAGACACAGACACATGGCCTCAGGATAGCGAAGGTGTCATCCTCGCTCGGGCCCACGGCCAGCAGAACCAGACAGATGCGGCGTCTAGCCGACGCACGGTTTGCCGGGGCTGCAACTCATCAATCCACCCTTCCCTCGCTGCTATTCTCATCATCATGGAAGATTGTTTTTAACAACAAAAAACCTTCCTTACTCTGCTCACCGGCCGTGCTTTATTTCAGCTGTTCTATGGTTGCCCAGGTGGACCGCCGGAGCGCAACAGCTCGCCATGCGTCATGCCGCTCCCCTTTGTGTCTTTTTTGCATTTTCCTTCCTGCGACAGGCCCAAAGTAGTTCTGGCATACTACCAACGATGGAAAGCACAGGAGGAGATATTTAAAAAAAACTAAACTTAAAGACCAAAGGAGCTTCTGGTTTGTGCCACTTCGCCGATGCCATTAACACGTCATCTTGGTTGTTTTCACGACCTGTTCACACCTAACGGTTTTCCTCCGAGATAATGGTTTCCTCAAGGCCTTTTTTGGGGCGTGTGGAGATTGGGAAAGACGTCGGGATAAGACAGGGGTTTGGTCCCAACAGAATAATGGGGATAATTAAAGAAACCCGAGAGGTTTCAGTAGGAGAGAAATCGGTGGAGCGGGTCAGCGAGAGGGGAAGGCACTGTCAGACTCTGGTGTCAGGGTCACATATAACTCTCAGTGTGACTTAAAGCAGCTGTATGTGATGCAATGACCCCCAGACAGACGGAGAGGCCTTTGGTGTGTGTGTGTGTGTGTGTGTGTGTGTGTGTGTGTGTCTGCACAGGGAAAGAGACGGACAGTGTGAGATGGGGAGTCTGCAGAAAAATCTCGCAGGAGTATTCAGACATGTGGTCATTAACTTTCTCTCTCCGCTTTCGCTTTCCGACTTTTTTTTTTTTTTTTTTTACAGCTGGCTGATAGCCAGTGGTATGATGGATGTTTTTATTGTGTCCCCTGGGGGTCCCTGGTGGCTGGTGGCAGTTTAAAGGCTAACTACACAGCGGAGGGAGAGAGTGAGCGCGAGCCTTGGACTCAGAGTTTGTAAGGACAACACGCTGTCTGCATAAACCTATCTATGGAATCTTGCTCACACATGGTGCGTAGATATAAATCGTGTTTTGACACATATGGTTTAAATCACACGCTAGAAACCCCGATGCCATTTAGGAACACCACTTTTATGACTTTTACTGTGAGTGGCAGTGGTGATTATAGAGCAGCACATTTAGCATTCAACACAAACGGATGGGGTCGCGAACCCAGATCTCTGGGGAGCAAGGAGACCATGTTGTCCCCATTGAAACCACCGCGCTTTATGTGTTTTCACAGCAGAAAAGAAAACAAACTTGGGCCGTCAGTGGACACATTTGCTCGTTCTCATTTTACACCTCAATGATTCTCTGCAAAGAGTTATTTGAAGCAGTCGTTTTTAAAGCATTGATTCAACACGATTCTCATCTGACCCACTGCCCTGTAACATGATGGGAATTCATGGGCAGGCTGAGCATGCACCAAAGGGAGTAATGAAGGGAGAAGGGAGCCTCCCTCTTCATCTGGCCAGCCCGGGTACGGTAGCCAATTGAGCTCCGTCTGATAAGAGAAGCCGAGAGAAGCCAAAACGCTCCAGTTGCGAGCGAGCCAGACTTGAGGATAAGTGGAAGATGAGAGCAGAGCCAGGGCTTGACAAGTTGACTGGGAGGGAAGTCAAGGAGGTAGACAGTGAGGGTCAGAGTTGAGAGGAAGAGTGACTAGATATGACTGATATGATGAGGGAGCAAGAATGAAATAACAAATGAAAGAGAGAGACTGAGAGCAACCAAGAAAGTGACAGGGATGGAGATAGAAAACACAAGAATACTGGTAACGGAGAGAGAATTTCACTGGAGCCACAATCCACCTCAACAAGTCCTTCACCCTCCTGCCCTCCTAAAAGTATATTTTTTGACCTGCACAAGTGACACATTGTGCCAGTAGATTTACTTGACCAAGATTATAATTCAATGAAAAACCGAATAACAACATAAAGATGAGTATTGTAGTACTGCGTTTTTACACAGAGAGCACCTTTGCTTCTTGAAGGCCGCCTCTCTGGGATCAACCAATCAGCTCGACGCAATGGTTGATTTAAGATTTGGGAGCATCGGCACCTCTCCCGACCTACAGTTAGGTATGCCAACTTTCATTTCATTAGCTCACAGAGACATTTACATTTGTCTTCCCAGAGGCGTGGTATTAAGTATAAGATGGCAGCAGGTTTTTATTCACGTTTTTCTTTAGCCATTCCTTGATTATGTTGGGAGCGCCACATTTCCCTTCCTCCTCATTACGATGCACAGTCGGCCTTCATTCTCTCAATCCTCCTGGGGTGCATCAGCCTCTCCTGGAGGCCTGACAAATGCTTTGGAAGCACTGAGAGGTAACAGGGACGAGGGGGGGCGGGGGGGGAATCCAACAATTTCAACTCAGCATCACCTCCCCCTGTGCCTTGATACCCTATGGGTGCTATCCTCAGCATCCAGCCAAGCATGGCCACTAATGAGGAGTCCCTGCTCTGTTAAACAAATACATAAACAGTCAGGCTAGAACCTAAATAAGCTGCATGGTGTGTGTGTGTGTGAGTGAGGGGGCACACACGAGGAAGAAACAAGGTAAAGACCCTCAAGCCAAGATGGGCTTCTTGGCGTAGCAGCTGAGCATTAGCACACACTGATGGCTGGGTTTACAACAAGCACCTCAACGCCTGCTGGCACATGGAAGCCATTTCAGACTTTTCCTCACGCACTGGAAACAGTGCAGGAAGTTAGAGGGGGGGGGCGTCGGTGTCTGCCAAAGCACATGCACGCATGAATGACGGCGTGTTTAGGTGTGTTTTCGTGTGCACGTGAGCGTGTCCGCGTCCGCCGAGAGCTTCCACCTGAAGTTGGCCCAGGAGAAAATACTCTCAAAAGACTGGATGATTGATGCCGGACAGTCGCTGAGCCTGATGAATGGGCTATGCTATGTTAGCAATTAGAGACGAGGCGCCACTTAACCATCGAGTGGATCAAACGCGCTGTTTGCGCAGAAAAAGATTGAGGCAATGATGTTGTCAGGGGTCGGGATTTTCTCTTCCTGTTGTCAGCCATTGCTGCAGTTTGCCCTTTTAGATGGGTGTAGGATCAGCCTCAAAAGAGCAAGTCTCTGCTTAAATTAAGCAGCAGAAACAAAAGCGACGAGAGCGGGGGTCATCGTGGTCTGGGGAGGGCCCCCTGGCTGTGGTCAATTAGTCCTCAGTAAGGTGATCCGAAGCCTCCACTCTTAACGTGATCAGCTCCATATGCAGCTGCGGCTCCCAGCCCTATCCCCCCATTTCTAACACATAAATGCCTGCGATTGTTATTGTTGGGCCGGCCAAACACAGCGACTTAAGTCTCTGCTGTGCGATGAGGAGAGCTGGAGCAACACTCGTCCGTATCAAGCCATCGCCCCTCCTGCCGCATGCACACATGCTGCCATGGCAGCCGTGCTAAGTACGTGATGACAAATGGCTCACACCTCATACAGTGCGGACAAAAAGTTGTTATAAAAGAGAGAGAATAGGGGCTTGGATTTGGATCCCCTGTCTGAGAGTGTGTGTTTATTACAGGGAATGGAGTGAAGGCAAGGTTGTCCAGGGAACTGTCGGCACACAGTAGAGCCATGAAACTTAAGCAGATAAGAGGGGAAAGACAAGCTGGATGTCTCATCAAGTTAGCTCGGCTGGGATCAGCCACAACGGGTTTCTGGCGACTTAAGTCTTTACGGGGCAATTAGCGTGCCCTCTGGCTGATGGACTGGATGGATGGCTGGATGACATGATGGAAGCCGGCTGGCTTGTACTCCGGTTGCACCGATGACGAGAGGGCTGGCTCGCCGACTTGGCCGAGCTCCTCTCGCGTCTCGGGGTCCAGGGCGTGCTACGTGTGGCCCGTCTGGTGCGTGCCACGGTGGAAAAGAAGGATCTGAGGACCTCTCAGCCGGGGCCACGACTGAAGCCTCTCCATGGTTCCCAACCTGCCGGGGAAAAACAAGCACAGCGCTCCATTTCCCAAACACCCGGCCCCGTTACGAAGAGCTCGAAACACCGTCCTCGAGAAACCGAACCGAATGGCGTGGCATTTGACAAACATTATTTCTGCCCCCCCAAATTCAGAGCGACAAGGGCAAATAAACGCGAGTGGCCCCGGGCGGAGAGGCCGACGTGTTTTGACATGATGTCACTTAACGGCAAAAGTGTAACCGCGACAATAAACTCCTGCCGACTGCTGTTGACTGCTGTGTTTAGAGGTATGAATGCAAGTGTAGTGGAAACACATGCTGGCGTTCTTCGCACCAGATGTCGACCTATGGAAAAAACCAAATACAAAGTGGGAATGGGGCCTCCTGGACATTAAAACATAATTACCTCCATCATATCTGGTGTTGGAGTGTGTCATTTCACCTTACCTCACTTAGATGGCTCAGAGCCCCCCCCCCACCCCCCTCCCAACACATGACCGTTCCACGCACCAGCATCTTTTACGAGTTCTTACACACTTCCTCAAACACCACGGCGCTGCTCAGGAGAAGTCAAATCATGTGATATTCGTGCAGTCGGTCATGGTCAGAAAGTCCCTCCAGCCTCACACCCATCTATGAAGATTAATGCGACGTGGGAAAAATCAAGAACAATACAAATCTATAATATTGGGAGAAAAAGAACAAAGAAACAAAGCCACAGAGCGGTAAGGTACCCAAGGTTTTAATGTGAAATTATTTTTTGCCCCTCGAGCAGATGCAACAGAGCTGCTGCCGCTGGCCCCCTCTGGTGACCCATGGACCCGCGTCTCCACCCGTTTTATTAAATCACTTGTGATTGCAACTAATAAAAGCAACTGTCCCTTCCGTCCTTCTCTTCACACCCAGATCTCCCTTTTCGTACCCTTTTTTTTTTTTCTTTTTTTCTTCTTAACCCCGGGCCTGACCTATCAGTCTTAATTAACAAGTATACTGAGAAAAGGGAACATTGCGGGTCATTATTATGATAATTACGATGAGGAGGAGAGGTTCCAGGAGGAGCTGCCAGGTAACGTGATGAGGAAGGCCCCGTGTGACGGAGCGGCTTACCTTCATTTATCTTCCTCCAGGCCCTCTTTCCTTTTCCTCCTCTGCCTCTTTAAACCTTAATGTTAGCACAAGTCATTACCCAGCTGCTATGAAAACACACTTAGCAGCCCACCAGCACTTCAGACAGGTGGCGGGTGGATTTGGGGTGTGTGAATCTGCGTGGCTATCTCGGCCGATGTGTGTATTCCTTTACGTAGTGCCCGCATGAATCACCACGTAGACTGAGTGGAATCGCCGTCTCTCTGCTACAAGCTGGACGGTGCCAGATATTTAGTCATATTTACTGTGTGTGTGTGTGTGTGTGTGTGTTGTCTTAGAGCTCGGCATGAGTGCACACAAAGAGACAGTTGTGTCACACAGAGCGGTCGATCTCGGCTCTGGGATTGTTTAGTGTTTTCCCCGTCGCTATCCCGTCGTAAAGAAAGCAAGCACTTTTCACATGTCACTTCTCATTTCCAAAGGGCAGGGCAGGGCAACAATGGCTGCATTCAGCCACAGGGGCGGAGAAGAGCCGCTCGGAGCGCCCGGGATGCGTGTGTGATTGCACACGACGGGTGGACGTGGTTGTATTGGAGAGAGGCCCGTGAGATTAGGATCTGGGAATGCCTCAGATGAGACTTCTGGAAGCTGCCGCGTGTTTTCACATTCACCACTCATTGGGCTGCAAGGGTGGCGGGAGTGTTGTGCAGAGGAACAAACGCGGGCGCCTTTCCATCTTGGAATTGTGCAATATTGTAGTTGCGAATGTATTTCATTTGCTGGCAAAGAAAACATATTCCTGAAAACTTTCTGAACACATTTTCCAGGTTTTTTGTTTTACTTATATAAATTCAAAATCATATATACTTACATTTACTGTTTTTTATCGATATGACCCACACCCATACAGAGTATAATCAATCACATTAAGCTGCAGCGCAACCATCCAGAGTATAAAACAAGAACCTCGTTATCTCTTTTTTCTGTAATAGGCATTTCACTTGCGCCCGGCGACAATAAGAGTGAATTACAACGTCCTTTCACCACGTATCTCCTGGCTCTCAAAGAGGTGCAGACCATATTGTCTCTACTCCCTGCTCAAGGTTTTCAAACTGGCTCTGTAGCTGGCACTGGGTCCCTAGTGTAAAGGTTAGAGAGGCGGGTCTGTGGCCAAAAGGTGTAACTGTGAGAAAACTTCCCTGAATGACTGAAAAGGTCAAAAAATATTATGGGGCATTTTAAAAACGTGTGTCACTTTGGCATTGACAAATGTGACACTTGAAGCAGGCCTGTTAATTGTTTACGGATACTGTCCAGCCTAGGATTTATATTACTAACACTTACGGCCTCGTGTAGAAAATTTTTTTGGGGGCAAAAGTTAAACAGAACTACATAATAAAATGTTTATATATCCTGCATATCACGTGCAAATTCTGGATGGATCCTTCGTCTATGCTATCTGTCTCTGTCAGCCTCACAACATGCGCTTTACGATAAGAAACGGTGTCATTATGGGATATACACAGTTACGTTATTCTAATGAGATTAATATCAAGTTAGATAAGGGAGTTTACCGTAAATCAATTTGCATTTCAATAAATAATACAATATGACCTGTACACGGTACAAAAACGGTAATACAAGGAATATACAGTAGTTAAACCTAGGACACACACACACACACACACACACACACGCGCACACCTTGTCCTCATGTTTTAGAGCATCGGTGCTCTATCTTCCTTCGCAATGGTCCCAGGACACTGCGGCCTAATCCATCAAGTGAAAGACGTATTGCTTTTAATGCACATGGGTCGATACGTAAAACACTACCATGTGTGCTGTTGGCTCTAATCTCATTTGCTGCTCCATTAATTCCCAGCAAGTGTCATTATTTTCCCCTCGCTTTCCACGTTCTGATGTAAACAGACAGCAGAAAAAGTCACTTTTGGAAGGGGGAAAAATTAAAACCCAAATCTATCTACATCCCTCTCTTTGATAACAGACTCAATCAAGAGCGCCTCTCAAAAGCTCTATTTGCGGTGTGAACCTGCGTTTGTATACATGCACACCAGCCCAGTTTAAATACCTATTAATGCCGATGGCATGCAGACCGTCCGGATGAATGTGTTTATGAAGGCTTCCAGACGAAGGGGATCAGAGTGTCCGCGATCCGACCATCCCAATTGTGTCAGAGGAGGGCCCGCCTGGCACAGATGAGAAAAGCATGTCGAGTTGCCAGAAATCAAATTGCATGGCTTTCCCGTCTCGTCGCAATTATCAACTCCCTTTTTAAGTAAAGAAAAGTCCACTGGGCATCAATCACGCAGTTGGAGCTTTTACAATAATATTGTACATGTCATCTGCATTTGTGTGTGCAGAAACTGCAATGGTGCTATTTCGTGGGCGCATAATTTGAAATCAGCTGAGATCCAGCAGCTATGGCGGACTGGCTCTCACGACTGTGCCTGTGGTGGCACAGCCGTATTGTGCAGTCCACGCTTTCCATTCAGACGCACCTGGTGGCACCCGGTCAGGATGGGGGAAACCCAATCCGGGCACGCAAAGACCAGCGAGCGGAGAGCAGAGTGCGAGGAGAGCGATAGAGCTAGACTGGCGGTTGAGCTTGCGTGGCTGCTATTGAAGCCGAACAGCCTTGGGGTGGAAGAAGTAATCGGGAAAAAAAAGAAAGAATGATGGGATTGAGAGACTTTCGACAGTTTTGCACAAACGCGGAGGATGAATGTGGAGAGAGAGAGGCATCTATAAATCTATACTCCTGAACGATGGGTGTCCACATAGACGCTGAAGAGACGGGAGAAGATAAGATAAGACAATTCTTTATTAGTCCCGCAGTGGGGAAATTTACGAGCAGGGGTAAATCTTCACTTGAAGGACGGCAAAATGCATTAGAATGAAGTCCTAACCTCTTAAAAACAATAATGTCTTTACTCCACCTCAAATGAAATGTGTTACACAAAACAAAAAATGTAAATTCACAAGAATGACTAGCAAAATTGGACTAAAAGCAAAACCAGATAAAAGAAATTACTGCTCGGGAGAGTAGAAGCAAGAGAGAGACTTGGCGAGAAAGAAAAAGGTGGCGTGCTAGTAGGAGCACACACTTCAGATGAACTGAGCGGGGAGGGGGGAGGTGAATGAACAGCACTCTAATGGCGAGCGGGGGGGCACCGACTGAGTGGCACTGAGCGAGCCGTCGTGACGTGTGTGCAAAAATCAACAGGTTCTCTAGCCAATAATTCATACAATGATGATTACAAACTGTCAACAACAAAAAAGGCACATCTTTTTACGGTGGAGGTTTTTGCTGCTCATGTTTTAGGCCTCTCTCGATCCTCCTGGATCTTTTATTGTGCATTCTATCTCCTATTAGTCAGTCTGCATTCAAACACTTCATCAACGGAGGTAAAACCTCACCGCTATATCAGGTATATGCCCCCCACCCCCATCCCCTCTGCAAAACGGTTCTGTAACCTTATCCAAAATAACACATTCTTTCAATAAAAATAAAAGACATGGCTGAGCTGATGTTGCTCTATGTTTATGACACTCTCCCAACCCAATTATTTCATTGTACTGACAATCGGGATAATAAATCCGCCAGTTTGGGCGGGGAGCAGCAGAACATAGGAGGAGGAAGAAGGAGGAGAAGGAGAAGGAGAAGAAGAAGTTGTAGAGTTTTTACAGTTTCACCAAAATGTGGCATGAAGTAACGCTTTGAGAAATGATCGCAATGGATACAATCCACTCAACTGATCACAATTAACTTAAAGGATGAGTCACAAGGAGGGAGGGCTTACTACAGCCCCACAATAACCAGAGCCGTATAGGATGAGACAAAGGCAGACGGAGAAAAAATTACATCAAATGGGAAGGCGAATATAAAAGAGAGCAAAGTAAGAAGAGATGGAAAGGAAATTAGATATTGCACGGCGCCGTTGTTATGATGTCAAGTTTGAGAATTGCAGGTTGATTATGTGAAATTGAGAGTTAAAGGGCACATCCAAATCAATTTGGTGCGGCGGTGAGCGAGGACCCCCGGCGCAATTAGAGGTTTTTTTATTGGTTGGTGGACTGGCTGTGACTTCACAGTGAGCATCCGAGCCGCCAGACATATTCCTCAGCGTACCTTTTAAAGATACACAGGATGATAGAAGTAACAGGGGCCAGAGGAAGACCTTTAAATGGACTACCTAGTTAGAGGGTCAGCAACCTCACCTCTGCAGATGACAAAGTAACGTTGAGGACTATTAGGGTTACTTCCCAAAACAGTGCATCATTTTGACGCTCGACAATGGCATGTTAGCACTTTTACACTGGACGGTTTTTATGTTGCGTGTTAAAAACCTGAATAATGAATACAAAAAGTGGCAATTTACATAATTGGAGTGATGCGGTGCTGGTGTACATGCTTCTTTCTCGAGTTCAGTTCCAACTTCAGCCTAAAATGCTGTGTCTTTTCATTTCTTGTTTGTTTGCAGTGGAGGAGGTAAAAGGAGGACATCTCTTTGCATTAGGAAAAAAAGAGGCCGTGGAGTTGAAAGAGTAAAGTTCCACAGGTTTCCCTTTTCGCAGCTGAGGTGTGAAATGCTAAGAAACGGACGATACATTTGGTGTGAAAAGGCCTTTAGCTACACTGTGGTACATAGCAGGAACTGTGCGCTTACTACATGATTGTTCTCGGCTCCCACGGGAACCATTTGATGGATGCAAGTCTTGCACTGTCTCTCGGGCCACATTCATTCTTCAGAGGTCACAAGACAGTTAAGAGTCTTGACCCAAAGGTGTGTGGAGGCAAGTAGGATGATGGAGGTCCCTAAGGTCTCAAGGATTTCCCTCAGAGTGCAGTCTCTTCGGGGGATTAAAGTTGCCCTCGTCTTCGAGACCAAAGAACATCCCCCATGACATTTCTGACATTGCTTACTGCCAAAATAGCATCCTATTAAGATCCATTAATTTATTTCATGCACTCACAGAAAAACCAACTGTTGTTGTCCACACCACAGCCAGGCCCTAAATTATAGCCACAGGAGATTGTGGGCAGCCGTAGTGCCCTGTGGGTCCTACGGGCAGCGAGAGCGCAGCTAAGACTTACGTGAGAGAAAACGGCAGTGGGGTGACTCTTGCGAGATGCTGTTTTCTGTGTAATCAGACGCAATGGAAAGTTTAGCATCTGCTGCTGTTCCATTTTTGAATAGACTGTGTTGTCCAACGCAGGTTGGGAGTTATCATGACTCAATTTCCTGCTATAAATCTAATTCTGTAGCCTGTGATGCATCAAAGCCCGCTGGCAGTGAACAAATAAAACAACTAAGCAGCCACTGCTGCCATATTGCGGTGATGCTGATGATACATTGCTTTTAGGAGAGCCACATCAAATGAACCCTCTTCTAAATTATATATGTATTTATAAAACTGACCTAGCGTTGACCCCTAAAAGAACACTGGAAACACTCAATAACGAGTGGGCAGCATTAACCTAGAAACTTAAACTGAGCCATTGCATTACTACATAAATATACTCAACATAATTAACACCTTCAATATTGTACAGTAAGAGTATCGCACATTGTTTTCAGGAGCCAAATCACTGAGACAGAGAAGAATCAGGTTTTGCAGAGGAATAACAGCAGCTAGATGATGGAGCTGACCGGTTATAGGTGTAAATCACATCATGGTTTCAGGGAATGTGATCCGACATCAGCCTCGGGGAGAGGCCGGAGCAGGAAGCGCCCGCGACAATGTGTGTCAAGAGGGAGAATTCCTACAAGCCATGTTATTATGCTCTGCAGCCCCGCGGAACATGCAGGACAGGAGCCCAAAAATGGCTTAGGTGTGTTCCCCCCTCCCTCTCCATCCTCGGGGGTGTGGTGAGGGGAGCGCGCCGGCCTGGAGCCAAGATGGTGGTCAGGGCAGAAAACCACAAAGTGAAAAAATAGAGGCGGCTGGGGGCCAGGGCACGTCCGGCGTGGGCGGGGCTTCCCCACACAACAAAACTGCGATGACAGATGGAGGTCTTTGACGAGGGCCAAGCTCAGTCTCAACAATGAAGACAATCACACAGCAAAAGCTGGACAACACACACACACACACACACACACACCGAGAGCGCGTGCCGAGACAACGTTGCTGCCGTAGAAAGGGGCCCCGGAGACAGATGGATGGTTGTTGACGTCTGGGCTTCTGAAGAGTCTGCACGTGAGAAGCTGTTCCAATGACAGAGCGTCGCTGACCAGGATAGAGAAAAAGGAAGCCGCTCGCAGACACCGAGCCTAGACTGGCTGAAAATACCCGCGGCCAGGAGCTGGGTAATTGCGGTCGGTTTTGGTGCGCTTACAACTTCAAGGTTGTGGGTTGGAGACCCACAGGCAAGTGCCTCGAAAAAACATGTACGGTATTGGCTTGTCTTATTTTCCCAGCATTAAGATGGTAAACACAAATAGCAAAGAACCTGATGATGTAATTATGTTGGAGGCATTCACTGGGGAACAACATACAAAAAAAACGTCCCTGGAATGTTTTTTTACAAACCGCCAAGTACGAATCCGACCACATCATTTCTCAAGACGACCGCCAACGCTACTCACGAGGGGTTCTTTGTTTTTGACCAGTCTTATGATCTTCACGGAATCCTCATCGTCGTCGATGTCATCAGGCAGCGGAGGTAGTATGGGGTCGTAACTCTTCTGGGCGATAGTGTCGTGGACCGACAGGAGGCTCTGGAGGAAGGCAAGGGATAGAGGGGGTGGATGGGATAAGAGAAACAGGAGCCAAGGGTCATCAGTCAAACCGTAAAAAGGCCTCGTCCTAATTATCCAAATAAAGTGGAAGCAATACAAAGCCATTAAGCATTCAATCTATGGTTTGTTTCTTCGAGCAGGACAGAGAACATGCCGAGGCTGCAGGGTGGATGATTATGAAGCGGGGGGGGGTCTCCCTCCAGCGCTGGGTGATGGATTTGAACGCGTCCAGAGCTTGCAGCGACACGCGTTGATTGTCATTAGGCCCATACTCTCCCTCCCTACGTCTCTCTGATTAAAGGCAACCAGGGACTGCGAGAGAAAGGCTGTAGGTGTGTGTGTGCGTGTGCGTGTGCGTGTGTGTCGGCCTCGCCAGATGAGATTGATGCTTAGTAGGGGGGGGGGGGGGGGGGGGGGGGGGGGGGGGGGGGGGGGGGGGGGGGGGGGGGGGGGGGGGGGGGGGGGGGGGGGGGGGGGGGGGGGGGGGGGATGCTTTCCCGGGCAAGGTGCTGAACACCTTCTGCGCGGTTCAGCGGCAGCCTCAAAGTAATGAAGTTCTCAGTGGCCTCAGATATTTCACGTGTTCACGAGCAGACGTAAAAATAAAAATAAAAAAATAAAGAGAGAGAGAGCTGTCAAGCAGACGAGAATGATGCCATTGAGACCTTCATTTCTCAAACTATTTAACGACTCTGTGTCCGCACCGAGACACAGCTGGACACGTGCTGCTTTTTCCGTGGTTGAGGAGAGGGAGGGGAGGGGGGAGTGAGAAAAACATCTTCCACCCCATGTGCCAGAGAGAGAGAGAGGGGGGGGGGGGGAGAGCAGTGTGTTTTATGACAAGGAAGCATGTGCAGTACAGCGCTCAAGATGTTGCTAACTGGGAGCAGATGAGAGGAGGAGATGCGATTGGAGCTTTGTGGCCAGGACCCACTGGATACAAGCTGACCAACGCGCACACAGGTACAGGATTTGTCTTGGACACTTCTATTGATCTCCTTAGTCCTGACCTTGAAAGACGGTTTATTACACAGGACTTTCTTTTGGCAGATTAATGTCATTTTTCCTGTCTGCATTAATAACACCGCACTTGTGGGCCAATGGGTTAACTGTTCAGTCTGTAATAAAGGCAGAATTTGACCTAATGCCTGCTTTCAACTGACTCAAAATTATCCCAACAGACTAGACGAAGTGATAAAACAACTTTTTGTCTCCTCCCTGAATTTCTCTTGTTGTCTCGGCCCTCCTGTCCAAACTTCTCTCAAATGCCATTAATCCTCTCCCTTCTTCTTGTTTGCTCTTCTTCAACTTTATCTTTTATGAATTTTTATTTTTCCCAAAAGGTTCCCGGCATCAGTTTGTTCATTTCTCAGAACAGTCCTGACACTGCGTTCCTGGCTTTCACCTGCACCGTACATCAACACACACTCTGCGTTGTCTTGTACGTTGGGGATGCTGTCTGTATACTATTGAAATATTATCTTGGAGCGCAGGAAACCCAAACTGTTTGCATATGAGGACAATGAAAAAAGAAGCCAACTGAACGGGATCCCACACCTGTGTTCGATATATAACACACCATATATTGTGTGCTCTGCACCGTGTCAAGGTTCGGATGGAGAATTGCAGTGTTGCATTGTAGTGATGAGATCTTTGCAACGGGGGGCGGCTCTCCTTGACGTGTTCGACTGCACAGCACCTGAACTATCACAGAACTATCCGTAATATTCCATTGATGGTCTGAATATTACGGATATCACTGCACACAAACCAATTCATTTTAGATTTAAACTTGGTTGTTGTAGTAGTTAAGAGAAACCCTCTACATGTCCTCACGCACACCTCCACCTTTCCTCCACTAACCCGCCAGCTGCTGTTTCCTCTGAACTCCATCCATCAGGCCCAACACTATGACCCGCGAGCGTCCTCTCATCGATGGCACTTCCTCAGGTCTGGCATTGCACCCCACCGCCACATTCTCCCCCATGGCCGTGCCGAACAACCCGTAACAGAGCCACGGCTAATTCCTTGTAAAAACTATCTTGGAAGTAGGAATAACAGCTGCATGCTAATAGATAGCATATGGTTTGTGACCGTTGACATGCGAGCGGAGCTACGCAGGCACTTTACACACAGAGAGGTCTCTGTCTAGAGGGGCTCTCCTCCCAGGCTGATACGAGTCGGCAGGTATCGCCATGTCTCGGCGTTGGCGGATTAGCCGCCTAATCAAGTCTGGAGTCCTCTCAACGTATCAGCCCTCGCAGCATCGTGGAAAGTGGGTTGAGGGACGGAAAGAAAGATGAAGGGGAAGCGAAGCCACCCTTGTTTTCCAGGCGTCCTGTCCTCCTCTTGGTTTCGTGTGTTTGTGTTCATTAGGCATAATAGGGATCCTAAAAAAACAGATCACAGAGCTTGACTAAATAAACCTGCATGTACATTCCTGGCATTGGCCTCTCATTAAATTGCACCCTCCCCCATCCAGCCCTGTCACCGACCCACTCGTTTTTCAACTGGTGGTGCTGGATCGGTGCGGGGTAACTGCTCTTCCCAGGTGGGGAGGACTCTGCTTTGGGAGACGCTTCTGCTAGCCAGCTGGGATTTGACACTCACGCCCACCCTCATGCACGCACGCCCACCCTCACGCACGCCCACCTGCACGCACGCACGCACTTGCACCGGCGGAAGCAGCCGGCCGTCATAATTGCCACTTTCATCACTGTCAATATTAGTCTGGCTGAGGGGGCTAATACGGCTGAACGTTGTTTTTTCATGTGCAGTTGTGCAGAAAAAAACAAGAGAAAGTTTGAGATGAGGAAGAGCATGGAGGAAAAAGAGAGGGGGGAGACTTTAAAAGAGCCTAATTTATATCCCCGCCCTAGGAATAGATCATTTTAGCCATAATTAAGAGTGATACAGTTACTATTGCACAGAGACGCCATTCAGAGGCAGCAGCCATCTGCTTGTGTTTTACACTCACGGCCCTGTGATTTACACGTATGGTATCAAGTGCCCTGGAGGGCCGATGGAGACAGAAAGAGATTTTCAATCCTTCATTCACATGCTGCCTGTACGGGGTTCGAGACACGATGTCAGAAAAAGCCTGTCAAGAGCCTCCAACACGTCAGCATGTTACAGTCAAAGGGTGCTGAGTAGAGGTTGTGAAAGTTGAGCGGTGTAGAGAGAGAGAGAGAGAAAGAGAGAGAGAGAGAAAGAGAGAGAGAGAGAGATTGAGAGAGCGCGTGGGGGAACGCATGCCAATGTCAACCGCTCAACTTGATGGGTACGGACGGGCACTGTCAATTTAAAGCAGCACACCCTGCAGATCTAGAAAAAGAGGATTCACAGATATTCTTTCATTTATGTTTCGACAGACCGATTCCCATACTGTTTTTCAATAATCTCACAGCAACGAGACGTTTGAAATAAATCTTTGTTGATGGTTGTTGGTCGTAGTTCTGTGATAAAATGCCAACGCACTCTGGGTCGCATCCCTCGGCTGCAGTTGCATCCGACAGTGCTGTCGGCTGGCAGTAAAAGGGAGCAGAGGCCAAATATTTTCCATTGAACCGCTTGGCCGACCTCGACCTGTTCTGGAGCGCGGGACAGCCGAGCAGCGTGCGGCGGTGACGGGAGAACAGACAGAGGATGCAAACGGACAGGCGCCGTTGTCTGGACTGCAATAGTGAGTCACATTTCATTGGAACAGAAATAGCCATTGCAGTTGCTCAGTGTATTCTTACTTGTTTGAATTCAGATCTTGTGTAATGGAGAAGATTGGGTAATATCTAGTAATATCTGATCTAAGTGTTTTTTTTTTCTTTCTGGCCCCTCCGGTGGAAGGTCTGTTGACACACCCTGCCGTACACTTCTACATCACTGCAGCAAAAGTTGAGAAGTTGAAGGGTGCGTGCGGGGTGAGGTAAGCTGGGGGTTGGGGTAAGGACTTTGAGGTCAACTCTGAGGGACACGGCTTCTCTTAATTCAGAGGACTTCGAGAAAAAAGTCCAACTTGCAATACTTTAGTGTGATGAACTCGTTGTCACGCCTCAGTCATTCTATATGCGGATGACTGTATTGTTTTCTTTCGAGAGATCAATCTTGACATCGCTTGCACAGACGTTCAAAAACCCATATGACTTGTGAGCTTGATCCTTTTGGGAACCCCCTCGTCTTTTCACAACCCTTGACACAGAGAGGGATTGAATATTTGAATGAACTGTAAATGTGTGTGTGTTGTGTTGGGAGAGGACTTCATACTGAGCTGTTGTTTCTGGCAAAGCCCAAATAAGCATGACGACAGCGCATTAAAGAAGGGAGCCCCGTCCAGCTGTCCTTCCATCCTTGCCGTCTGGCTCGGACACCTGCAGGGGCCTGATGGACGGCCAGTCGTGCAGTTGAAAATAACAATGTGTAAATCCACTTTTGCAGCCCGTCTGGATAAAGAGACCGGCGGGGCCAACAACCCCGAGAAGACAAGCCGGCTCTGCACAAACAATTGATAACACGGCGCTTGTGTGATGACATCAGTGAAAATACGCGCCGGAGATGGGGGCTTGTACTTTCTTCACATTTGCTGAATGCTGTAATGAATAAAAGGCAGTAATGAACGAATGGGAGACAAACTCACCTTCACGTGGGGTTTGGCCAGTAGTTGGAGAAGCTCTTTGATTTCCCCGTTGGCTGATTTCCCCTGCAGCTCCTCAGACAGCTGAAGGGGAGAAGACACAAACACATTTACAATATGACACATCAGGCATTTACAATATGACATATCAGGGGTGTGCCCCCCCTGACTCCTTCAATGGGGGGCAAAGAACATATGGTTTGTCTCCTCTGAGGTCGTCAAAATTAGATTTGCACATGTATAAAGTCCAAAAGTAAAATCCGTGAAGACGGCACAACTATATTTATGTTGCCAAAACGGATGTGTTGTGTTCATTATAAAAAGCTGATTTAATTTTTTTTTTAAACTAATTTAATACGCTGAATGAATTGAGGATTTTGATCACAGATTTTTTATATTTTGGGGAGAGGGCTGAGCTGTTTGATATAAGAGTGTGTGTGTGTGTGGTTGGTTGGTTTTCTTTTTTTCAAGAAAAAAAAAAGGTTGGGAACCAATGCTGTAAAGCGTGTGTAAAAAGTACCGTGTACAGGAGAGGTGATATTGTGCTACATTAGGTGGATCTTAATGGAAGGCAAGGGTAACAGCTCGTCACGGGGCCGAAAGTTCTCACTTGTTGCCGTTCGTCTCCTGGTTTAATTTACGACTCGGCAGGGTCATTTTTCCTCACGGAGACAACGGGCGCTGTGAGAGCATCTCCGAGCGGCGGGACCGCGATGGACTACTACGCTCGTGATGAATGCCTGGGAGCTCTGAGACGAAGCGACTCGGAGGTCCCCAAAGCCCAAGGCCACGCTCCTCTACGCCCGCGCTCTGATTTATGGACGGTCCTCATGGACGTGGAGAGGAGAGGAGAGGAGAGCCTGCCGCACACAAAGACCTGCTTGTGCTGAAGGCTGTCGAGTCGGGAGCTGTCTGCCTGCTACAGAAAGTGGGCCAATGGAGCTTGCGGGCTGGGGGTGTGAAGGAGAGCCAACAGCGAACAAACACACACACACACACACACACACGTGTGTATGCATGGTGTGGTGAGCATGCATGTGCAGACGGTCTGACTTCTAAATGATAATGTGTGTGAAATGTGCACGTTAAATATGAAGACGTCAAAGCAATCTGTGTTTCTTTATCTTTCCGTTTGGTTTGCAGTCCCTTGTGCATTAACAAGCAGCAACATTTTCAGATGAATGAGATGGCGAGCTGAAATGATTAGTCTCACATGATTAAGACATGATTAATCTGCAACTACTTTTTTAGGTTTTTTTTCTTGAAGCAAATCGGCATACAGTCATCATTAAAAGTTAAATAGAAGAAGTTTGGACTGTTGCTCGGACGAAGCAAGCAATGTGTAGACGTCAGTGACATTGGGCTCTCAGAAATTGTGAAGGGCAACTTTCCCTTTATTTTATATTGTATAGCATGAGCCATTAATCAAGACACTAATTTTGATGAAGTGACAATCAAAATAAGTTGTCGTCCTAACTAAATGGAAGGAGCGCTTGAAAGAGTTCATTTTTATCATCATGTTAATAAATAATAACACATTTGGTATTTCATAAAATGTTTGCAAAATACAAACAAATCTGAATGAATAATTTATTGTTTATGGCCCTTTTTGTTTTTATCCAAATCGGATGGTGTTGTTTTTTAAGCACAATATCTGGGATTTTTAAAAAAAAAAAAAAAAAAAAAATAAATATAGATTTTAAAAAACAGGACTCATAAAACAGTTGGGAGATAAGTGTAAGAATTCCAACTGCAGTCATCTATTCCAATAAGCACGAGATGTTACTGCTACAAATCACTTTACAGTGGATGGAAATGTAAGAAAGAAACCTTAGAAGCAAAAGATCCGTTCTTTACCTTCTAGCGGAAAAGCGCTACATGGCGATCAACACTTATTGTGTATGTTGAAATGAAGCAGAGCATCAACCAGTGCAGCAAGGAAGAATACACACATGGATCCCTTTGGTGCCTCTGTTGTCGTCACCTAACAGATAAGCTGATGGGGGGGCGGGGAGTTCTGCATTAAGGCGGACGATGACAGAGGTTGGGCTCCAGTTTATTTGACAACCGCCCCCCACGGTGCGGGATTAAAGCAACAGAGGTGAGGCGGGGTTAAAGGCAGGGGGGCCTCGAGGGTGAGAGTGAGGTGAGAGAGGACGCTATGTTACTTCACCCCAAAAATAGGAGGGGTCTCTTTTCATTATTTCCCTTAGCTTTGACCCCCCACACCCCCCAAGGGGAGAGAGACAGCGCTAATGAATAGTCACGGCGGTCAAGGTTGCTCTCGCTGAACCCCGGGCAACCCAGCATTACTTCACTTCCTCAAATATACAAAAAAAGGGAGTCTGAAAGCATGTAAGGTCGGAAGAAGTGTGAGAAAAGGGAGGAGTGGGGACAATCGGGGTCAGGGTCTTCAGAAAGAGGAACATCTCTTGCTCCGGTACGCCGCCAGCCGGCGAAGGGAGGGGAGACAAAGACAGACGGAAGTCTGTACATTTCCAGTCCCTCATATTGTCCTATTAAAGCACCACGTCCCATAACTCAGCGACGACTCCAGACGGGACATGTTTGACAACACGCTCTGGGGGGGGGGAGGAGGGAGGGGAGGGGAGGAGAAGAAAGAAGAATGATGGCGGCCTCCTTTGAGACTGTGTTTATTTAATTTGTTAAATGTCACGGCAGGCCCTGCCCTGTTTAGATAAGTTTGATCCCAGCATGTCGGCCTTTGGCTTACGGGCTCGCCGCTTTGATGCATCGCTGGCAATATGTCGGGATGACCTTATGAAAAAATGCTTTTATCGAATCGTATAAAAACTACCAACCTTTCATTTTGAAATATCAGCTCCCAGCATTTACATTTTATATGATGGCTAAACTGCACCGTGGCTCGTTTTATTGAGCACCTGATCAATAACGCATCGGTGAATTACAGTAGGCGTAATTTTTTATTTGATTTTATGAATTCGTGCACACAAGATGTTTTCCTTTTATGAGATTTTTATAGGTTTCAATAAAACCTTTAAAGCACCATGGTCAAAATACTGGATTTCACACTCCTAGAAAAATTTAATTATAAAAGGAAATAATGAAGAGATTAATTTCTCTCATGCAAATAATCCAATTTAAAAAAAAGAAAAAGGTTCTCAAAGTGAATCCAAATTTACTTTCTGGGGTATTATACTTGAAATACGTGAAGTACTTTAGTAGAACTATTTAAGGTGCAATTGCTCAAGTTATTGTATTGTGACCATCGTTGATGACATGCAAGGGGGCTTATTTACAGCTCTGGCTTTCTCAAGCACGAAAACAAAAGTGCTAAGTAAAGAAAGTAAAGAGTCTCTTTTCATAACAATGTGAGGGACAAAAAGAAAATGGAATTAAACTATGAAGAACCAAAAGCTGCAAATGTAGTCTCCAGCTTCAGTCAGCCATCAGATATATTTGCATGCTTTTATGGGTGAATAACAAGTCTGCATCTTGGATAACTGACCTTTTTATTACAGAGGCCAGTGGCTGATATATTGTCACCCAGAAAAAGAGAAAGTTAAGTGAGCATTATTGTTCCCGATAAAGAGGTTTCAGCTGATGATGTCCAACAAATGAGGCTTTTCTGCAGGGGTCGCCACAGAATGTTAGGAAGGAGAACAGTGGTGCACTCAGCTGATCAAGCTACACATTTAAAACAAAGCCGTTGTGCAAGAGTAATGTTATCGGTTATCACAAAAGAACGTTTTTACTTATCAATGCAGACCCTGAAATTATAAATTAGAGTATTACTAAAATATGAAATGATAGCTATGTGGCTGTGTCATATTATGATGGTCCTTTGTCTGAATTCTCAAATTAAAATAAATTAAAAAAATGTTTTAATGTAATTTTACTATAATTTAACTAAGTCCCTTGAGAGAAAACAAATATATTTTTGGAGAGAGACCCCGCCAAGGGAGCACAGCATTATAATATATTTTTTTAAGTTTTTGAATAAATCTTAAAAAAAAAAAAACATGGGTCCACAGATACATAATACAAATCCAGTTTAGGAATAGCAACTCTTCAGCAGCAATGAGACTAAATCATGAAGAGAGTGTGGCGAACAAATCGGAGAAAGCTGTTCTACCTGATACACATACCAAAACCCTGTGGAGCCAGTCTCATTACCAGTTGTTGGTACGGACTGCAGACCAGTTCCCTCTGATGGCACCCAGTGGTCTCCTAGAGTAACAGCAGGTATTTGGGTGAGAATAAAGATGATGGGACGTTGGCCAGAGAAGGAAAAGGCGTCAATGAGCAGAGGGGGGTAAGAGTCAGCCACCAGGACATGCAGTCTCAGTTCAAGTGATGGATACTGATCTGGATCAAAAAGGCTGGCACTGAGCTTACTGTTGAAGTGGTGTGCAGAGCTTTATATTTTGTTTCCCCCTGACAGGATTGATGGAGACTGATTGGATGGACAGAGCTGGTACACATGTGAGGCTGATTTCTCCTCTTTTGATTAATGTAACGCGGTGCCTCACATTCCACGACGCGGCTTCTATTTCAGTCTTAATGAGGGCTGGAGAGAAACCGGGTGTGCGGTAATAAACGTGTATGTACGTCCATAAAAGACGCGTCTTTATTTGTGTGCGATACTCCATCTCAGTCCCCGGGCTCGATCGCGTTGCAGGCGTTGGCGGTGCTTGTTAGTTTGAGCAGCGGCAGTCACCTGCTGTGCGTGTTGGCAGTACAGCCCGGGGGCATAAGTGTTGTTTTATGTTAGGCAATAAATTAAGCCTGCATTACCTGAAACCCGATCCCCAAATTCATTTCATCTAACTGTAGATCTCTCCCGTTGCACTTTCAGCTCTCAGCCATCACTTCAATGGCGTTTATTTGGAGCGGTGACACGGGTGAAAAATAATCTGCTTTAAAAATACACTGCAACGATCCGTGTTGGGAGTTTTTCCTTAATCTTTTCTTCTTTTTTAGACCAGCCGAGAAAAGGGGGACTCGGGATTGCGGTCTGCTGCGAGGCGTTTTCATGCGCCATCGCTGGGATTTATTCCGATACCCGATAATCCTGAGGAGACGCTTTGCGGGGAATACGCCAGGAATTTGAAAAGTCTGTAATTTGACAAAAAGAACGAGAGAGAAGATCTGGAAGAGGGAGGGCAGATGGAGGCTGATAGTTATGAGGGGCAGGGGGATTGGAGTCTCTTGAGCAGCCTGTGGCCTCTTGCCACAGCCTGAGGGATGCAGGGCAAACACGAAGGTGACAGAAACAGAAGCGACCCTTCAAACTTTGTTGGAATCTGGTGGAATTCTTGTTCTGGCGTTATCTGGTTGGACAGCAGGAACAGAAGTGTGGGTGCCTGAATACAAGAGCTAGGTTGTCCTGGGGGTGGCGTGAGGGATGGAACATCCAGGTTCCTCTGCCGACACCTGTGGCCCGCAAGGTCGGTAAAACCGCTTTGGACCACAAGGCGGCCTCCCTATTTGGTGACAGCCTCGGGACTCTCTAGACTCCCTCCGCCTCGGCCTATACCCCAAACGACTGTACAAATGTCAGCCCCTCTTTTCCCTCGTCTTTCCCCCTTGACTCTGTACTAATTAGCATGATGTATGGCTGCGGGCTCTCTGGAAGGGGTGGAATAGTCGGAGGCACTTTGATTACAATAAACAGAGCTGGGGATTTCAAAACAAACCCACACACCAGTAAAAAAGCTTTTCCTCCTCTCCGTTCCCCGTGCCAGGCTGCTTCTTGGGTTTACACAGGTGTGTGTGCGTGTGTGAGTGAGTGAGTGAGCGGGGCACTTGAAGGCTTACGTGCACATGTGGGTTTCGATAAATATTGCAGATGAACAACACTGTAAATGCCGGGACACCGGACATTTACTCGATAAATCAGACTAAATATCTTTCACAGCTTGACGAAGAGCAGCAGGGCCAACGGAAGAAACGCCTCACCGTGGTGCTGTTGGTGCAATTATTGCCTCTGTGATGACTTCTCATTAACGGGTCAACTAGCGAAGAGTGACCGCATGCCACGAGTGATGCTCCCTCTCTCTGGATGTGCATATTTTATGAGCTCTCTCTTCCCCTGACTTGTGTTTATATGATGCAACTCCAAAATCATCTGTGGTCTGTCTGCGTGCCCATCCGTCTTCGGCCTCCGCATCCAGTTTCTGCTAACTGGAAAATGATCGGTCTCCCCTCGCAGGAGCGGATTCTCGATTTTCGGTTGATGAGTGGGCAATGATGAGCGGGTGGCAGGATGGGTGGGTGTTGGGTGCAGAGGAGGGGGGTGGTGTTGAGTTATTGCAACGGTGAGTGAATCTAGAAGATGACGGGTCTTAGTTCACTCGAGGGCAAGAGGAGATGGAGAACATTGCCACGGCTACTGCACGCAACCGGGAGACCAATCTGCACAACATCCATGTGTTGCACTGCAAAACAAGACAAACTGCCTTCCTGCTCACACAGAGCCTCTCTGGATTTGGTTGTTTGCTTGGTTTTCAAACAACAACCGGCAAGACCGGAAAGACATAATGTCTGTGTGTGCAGGCGGGTGACATATTAAAAAGGAAAAACCTCTGGGTAAAGGAGCAGAGGAACATTACAAATGTGAGGCGTCCATACAGGACACTCTCAGAACGATTTGATGAGTATAAACATGGGACAAAGTAAAGGCTCAACAATAGGTTGGCTTCAGAACTTTTCAGAACCAGAGAACCGAAATGTGGAAGGGAGGGAACGGATGAACAAGCAACCATTGACCTGCTGGACCTGCTTTGAAGAACATGACAACAGCTGCATGACTGCTATTTTACTGGTATACCGGGAATTGAGGAGGGTGGACTGATGTAAACTGATAATATTTAAGATTCAAATTCTTTGAAGCATCATATAAAAACTAAAGCTTTTATTCTTTTCTATCACATTTTCATTCATAAAGCTGACGTATAACTGCACAGTATAATAATTAATTTAGAAATGGCAATCACATTTGAAGTTTTTGGCAACCAAAAGTTGATGCCTGGTTGCCCGCATGGCCCCCAATTTTCAAAGTTAGTGTTGAGGCCTGAAATTGAAACCCAATTCAGCACATACAGATGTTTTCTTCTACTAGAATGGGTAGAGTCCCAGACAACCATGACTTTGTGTTGTTGTTTTAATTTGTGACCCATAAGTATGTAGAACCAAATAAATGGAAGCCTTCCTTCCAAAAAAACAAGAACTTACTTCATGGGCCAGAGCGGCAGCGCTGTCCAGGACAGGAACTGGTTTGCTCTCTTCGTAGAGCTGCAGCTGTTCATGGATCTGAAAGGACAGATTGTGTTCATCAGTAAGAGAGAGAGAGAGAGAGAGAGAGAGAGAGAGAGATTTGATTTTTACAAAACCTTTATTTTATATAAAACAATACGAACAAACAGACACATTGTAATGACATTAACTAAATAAAACAACAAATAAATCCTCAACATCATCTGTGTCCCTGAGAGGAGGTCCTGAGACCCCATCCAGTTTAAAGTCTCTGTGGAGTCGGGAGCTTCCTCTTCTTCACCTCCTGCAGCATCTCCTCCACATCCTCGTCCTCGTCCACCGAGAAGCCACCGCCAACACGCCTCCCAGTCCAGGACCGGCTACCTCCATCCGCCTCCTCAGGGTCGCTCCCCTGGGTCTCCGGCCTTGTGTGCTTCTCCTACACCACCCTCCTTTTGCTCTTCCTCAATTTCCTGCACTATTTTTCCCAGACCAAGGCGCTCCTTAGGCATAAAGCCTTTCCTCCCTTCACCGGCCATGTGGCGCTGAATAGAGCTAGAGAGCTTCTCTATATCGGAAACATTTTCCTCTGTCCTCACTCCCTTCCGGGTCCTCTTATCATGGAGAAAGCTCTTTACTCTGCCAAGACTGTACCCTTTTGGGGAATCACTGCCCTCAGAAGATCCAGAATCATAGGCCTCCTCCATACTAGATTCAGACTCCCCATCCCGTCCCCTTTTCCCAAAGCTCCTTTCTTCGCCTGTGAACTTTCTCCTTCCTCCCTGCTCTTCCTCTTCAAACGGTGAGCCTGAAGCTCCTCCTCACCCTCCTCCATGCCAACCTCACTGTTTGTCATGTTTGTCAACATGACAACCGCTTCCTGTGCACAATTTTCTTTCCCTCCAGCACCCACCCGACCGCCCTGCTGAACCCCACCCGTCACTCCCTGTCCTCCCAGCCCCTCCTGAACTCCCTCCTCTCCCTGCTCTCCCTGCTGGGCCCCACCCAGCCCCTCCTGAACCCCATCCTCACCCTGCTGGGCCCCACCCAGCCCCTCTTGAACCCCATCTTCACCCTGCTGGGCCCCACCCGTCTCCCCCTTTCCTCCCTGAGCCTCCTGCCGGTCCCCTCCGACCCCCCTGGCTCTGTCCCTCAGCAGCCGCTTCACTAGAACACTCACACAGAAAACCCCCTCGCGCACACAGTAACACCACACAACACCCCAGTGACACTACAACATACACTACTCTCTTTCACCAAGAAAAACACACAAAAACCACCATCTACTCACACAACAACGCTCACAACCTCCGCGCTCACGCTCAGAGAGAGAGAGAGAGAGAGAGAGAGAGAGAGAGAGAGGAAGGAGGTCAATGCAAGGCCTCTATGAGCAAACACACCACCACACACGTGAGCAAAGTGTGCACACAAAACCCTATGTGCACCGCTACAAGCACACATGTATGAAAACATGTACAGCCTCCAACCCCACCATGTCCGACTCTCGCAGTACATAAAAAAACGCTGGGCGAAGCGTGGCAGAAGCACACACGCGGCTCTTTTACACAGGGCTGAGCGCGACAGACCACTTCTAAGTATCGCAGCTCGCTCAGCGACTGTACAAACAATCCAGTTTTCCACTGAGCATTTGATATGCCCCAGTGGCCTGGTAGGGATTCCAAATAATTTCAACAGGCTGGCTGGATCAGCTACACATTTCCTTATCAGCCTCAAGACTGCATCTCTGGAGACAACGCTAAAAAGGAAAGTAGGCCCAGCACGCGCATTTGCTCATTTCCGCGCACAGAAACACTTCATCGCTCCAAAAAGTGATATGTGGAGCAGAGATGGAATAAATCCAAGTCTTTTGGCAATTTAAGAGCAGCCGTGCAGGAATGTGTTGACTGGCTGCTGTCTGGTTTCATCAGAGAACAACAGACGGGGACGACTGTCCTCCAAGTCCGCCACCTCTGAGTCCTCAGCCCAGCATGGTGGGAGGGGAACTCGACCAACGGGTCTGAGACTACAGCTGGATGTCCCACGAAGCATTCCAGCACGATGGAGAGAGAGAGTGACAAAGAAGCCCCCGAGCCAACACGGTGTCTGGAAACACACACACACACACACACACACACACACACACACACACACACACACACACACACACACACACACACACACACACACACACACACACACACACACACACACACACACACACACACACACACACACACACACACACACACACACACACACAGAGCTGTGGCAGAGAATCACTCAGGAGGACAGAAAGAAAAGCAGTTTGTTTGCCGTCACATTATGAGCAGCTGCAGATGCTGTGTGCAATTAAAACATCTGTTTTGGAATTGTTAGACATGATATTTACTCCTCACTACGCAAACTGGTTTTTAACTAGATGTCACTCTACAGACACAAAATTGTGAACAATCTGTGTTTCCCAAAGCCCTGATGTCCTCAATGGTCTCATGATAGAGTAAAGAAACTAGAAAATATATTTGCAGTTAAGAAGATCAGAGAATTTCTTTCTACTAGTTGGTGATTAATTAAATAGTTGAAAACTAATCGATTCAGCCTGTTAATTTTGGCCCTAGGCTGGAAATTTCGGTGTCGCAAAAAGACATGTGTAGATAAGTTCACTTGAACCTTTGTCTGTCATCTTTGATAACCACCAGAGTGCATGATGTCATTTACAACGTATTCTAATGGCCCTTTTATGACATTCTGGTGAGAAAAATGCGACATAACTATGTGTTAAATGTCTTCGAATAAGCACGCCCCTCTCTGTCCATCAAAACTGCAGCTCAACTGTTGGCCTTAAACCCATGCAGACTTCTCAGCTCGACTTATTCACAGTCTCCCGTGATAAATCACAACCCGTTTGGACTGCGTCTCGGCCAACAGAGCAGCCATGTTTCAAGGTCAGCTTAGAGGTTCAAATCCCTACGTAAAGCCGACATTACTCGTCTATAAAACATGGTGCATTAGGCGCGTCACGGCGGTAATCTGGTGAAGGGCCGAGGGAGACGGATGGCCACTCGGCTCGGCTGTATAACGCGGAAAACAGCGACTTGAGGACCCCAGACGGGATGTGAGGTTAGACAAATGGCTTTGGAAAGGGCAAGCTGTACAGGAGGAACCTGCACGGGAGTAGCGACAAGGTTAAGGGGCGGACATAAAAACGGGTACATGCTTGGAGTTCAGCTGTCAAAGGCCTGAGTCGACTCCACTGTTAAACTGATGTATGTGCATTCCATGTTTCATGCCATCACATTTAAGAGAGCCATTCTAGGGCAATTCCTGGACATTTTCCTCCTCATCTGTTTCATTTCACGCAGCCACGTCATATTCGACTCCACTGTTCAAGACGTCCCAGCGGCTCCGCCCCCATCTCCGACTCCTCCGTCTGTTCTTCTACAGTAGAGGCCGTAAAAAAAAAAGCCAGGCAGGCAGCTCCGGTTACTTCATCTGTCCTGATCATCTTTGTAAGAAAACAGATGAAATAAATGAGAGGTTGCCAGTGTCTTCAGCGCTCCAACATACCACAGTCCTAGTGACATCTGCTTAGGTAGTTGCTGCTCCACCACCTCGACTTACTTAGTTACTGTGGAATTTCTCCTCCGCTCGCTGAGCAAACGCGAGATTGAAATGCTTTTTATTTACAGTTCAGAACACGTTCCAAGTGCCTGTCCATGACGCAGTGATGTATTTTAAAGTCATTACCCGGCTTTGTGCATAGCGCATTCTCTGTCCCCTTGGTGAGGCAGCAGTGCTCCTGGCAAACGGGAGAAGTGGCCTGGCCTTAAAAATAAATAAAATAAAAATAAACAGCGAGAGACAGTGTGCTACAGCCAAGGAGGGCCTAGCTCAAGCCAGAATGCGACTCACAGCCGAATCAAAAGGCTGGGATTCTGAAGTGTCTCTGATGAGAAATGTGGTACAAAATAAGGCAGAAGAGTCGGGATCAAAATGCTCCAAATTTTAGGGGCGAAAGCTTGCTGAAGTGGAGGCTGAGAAAAGATGAATGAATGTGCACCTTCACAGAAAGCTTACCTTTTTTTTTAAAATAATGCTACAAAAGGAGCAGTGTGTGTCCGGTCTCCACAGAGGCCTCCGACTACGTTGTGTTTGCTTCCAGAAATACTCCACAGGCTTAAAATACACACAGGAGAGAAACAGTGAGGAAAAACACTAACACGGGTAAGAAATTGATATGAAGAAAGTCTTACAAGGATGGACTGGAACCAAAACATAACATCCATCTTCATCTTCCTCAGATGAAAGCTCCAACCACTGCGAAGGATCACTGTTGAGGTTAAGGGTCAGACCCCTTGGAGACCTCTCAAGAGTCCTTTATGAGTCAGTAATACAAACTATATTGATGTTCTCTTCATGATCAAAGTGCACGCTTTAAGAAGAACAATGACCGCCTCAAGCCTCGAATGTCATCGTGGAGGTACGATGGAGGAGAGAAAAAAAAAGCCTTACAAACGCTAATCCAGACACACTTCAGCAAGCAATGTCTGGCACAGAGAGCGGGAGAGAGCGTGCAAGTGAGAGAAGGCTTGATAGATGGAGAGGTGGGCTGATGGAGGGAGAAAGAGAGGTCTGGAGATCACAGGGCTGGATAGTGTTTCTGCTTCGGAGTCCTGAGCTCAAGGCCTCTGGTTAATGTCCACTGCCCGGAAAACTTCAGGCCGAACAGGTTGGGGTTGACGATCTTTCTCCCGCTCCCGTTTCTATATCTACCCACCGGAGCAGATCCGGTATCAGGCCTGCACTAATTCACCAGGGTCCGATCACCTGGTCTGATCCAGAACACCTTGTCAACACTCCGTGGCCTGGTAGACTAGACCGAGTTAAGGAGACAGGAAGGGGGGCATTACAGACAGACGTGCAGGGTTGCAACTAGAATAGCTGTGAATTGATGCGTTTACTCTAGAAGCAGAAAGAGGAACATTTTCTTCTGTTCCAGTAGGTCAGTTTACAAAGTGCTGGCTTGACACTTGGCATGACGGCATCAGGTCCTGGACATTGCGCTGTGGTGAACAAGCCAGAATATGACAGCCCCATTCTTCATCAGTATGCTTAGGCTACAACCAGCAAGTCTACACAGACCAAAATTCAATTCACTCCAGTGTCATGAAGGAGTAGATATTAGATACGACAGCATCCACTCGGCATTGCCATTAGTGGTAACTAAGTTTACACAAAGGTTAGCACTTTGAACACTCTTTCATCGTGGATCGACCATTCAAAATGAATAATAATATTATGTGGTGGTTAATCTACCAAAAATGTGTACCGAAGGTCTAGCAAGGCTTTCAGACATTCATTTTTTCTGTTGACACCCAGACTTTACGATCCCGTCGATAAGCCTCCGTTTGACAGAAATTACTTTCTATAACCATTGACTACATGCAAACTGATATTCTCGTCTTATTCCAAATATTCAGATTTTCGTGTAAACAGCATATTCCATTTGGATATTCCAATTGAGGCCTTCTTTCAAATGTACGAGAGATATTCCAATAATAATAACGATAATATTAATAATACATTGACATACAAAGACATTTGTATGGCGCTTTAAAAAAAAAAAAAAGTACTCAAGGCACTTAACATGGTAAAAATAGAATACCATTCAGGTTTTAGGAGCATTATTCCTTGGGCATGTATTTACAGCGCATTCGGAATATGCATCTTCGGTGTATACAAACCAAGGCTGAGGTAAAGATATATACCCGAAGCTCGCATTTCTGATTGGAAGCAGGAAGACCTACTTTTTTAAACATTATGAAAAAGACTTGAATATCAACAGGTTTCTGGATATAAGCAAAAAGAAATCGCAACACTGACCTGTTCAAGAAGGTAGTTGAAGTAATAAAAGACAGTGTTGGCATGGCAGAACAAGTCCACCACACCACCGGTGTTAAACTTTGGACCTACACACCTACACATTTTTTCTTAAGTGGCTTAAATGAGTGATTTAGGAGAACTTGCTGCACTCACCAATTTTCTCGCTCATTTACAAATCTCATGAGCGCAGGCTAATTTACGCACAGGTGGCCTTCATCATGCTTACGCTGGTCATTTACACAATTGTTTGAAGTGAGGTGCGTTTGCCGAGTCTGACGTGGCACACTTGAACGAACCCATCGTACGGAAAAAGTTAAGATAAGCATAGAAAAAGGTTCATGAGGTTCAATGTCTTGTTGAACGAAAAAGTATAATATTTTGAGCATGTAAACAATATCAATGATTTTACGAGAAAATTCAAATTCTTATTGACCTGCAACAGTGCATTGAGGGTCTCGAGGACACTGGCTCATAAGCTGATTAATGGGCAAAGGAGTGACTGAGTAAGAGACCAGGGCAGCTGGCCAACAGCCATGACGGCCACATCATTTAGATAGCGGATACATTTCCTACTAGGGTTCTTGGAGAAGGCAGCAGAGAGGCCCCTGACACCAGCTCCGTGGACGGCAGGTATTCTGTCAGGCCAGGACAGAGCAGGACAGTCACACTTGTGTACATACTACTACACTCTCGAGACATAGCTAAAATACCTGTTTAAAGTTTTCCGTTGTGTTTTCAGCCTCTAACCAGTACAAACACATCACGAAGGGAAGTGGCACCTATCAATCAAGCACCTCATTCATGTGATGGATAGCAGCTAATGGGTTAGGAAACAGGATTCTGAATGACTAAAGGCCTGAAGCCAGGACAAACGATGAATGAATAATGAATCAGATCGATTTGAGTACCTTCAAGGCCGTCACTTCAACATATGCCTTTGTGGAGACTACCTATAAAGACCCAGGTGAGCCCATGATGTCTTCATGCAGTTCTCGGGCCATGGGGGAGCCATAAAAACACTTTATGGCGCCATGAACCCAATTTTCCATATTTTGTCTATCGTTCCTATGTTCCATATCCTATTAAGATTGGCTTTGTATCGTGTAGACCTTCTGGTTTCACTTTGAGTACTTTTTTTTTGCCAAGGAATACAAAATCAGGGTCAACCAAAGTGACCTGGAATAATGGTTGTGGGATGGCACCAGAGATTTACCTTGATTACCAATGCAGACATCTGACCGATAGAAATGCGTACTGGTGGATATGCAGGCCTCTTCTCGTTTTCACTGTCTCCCCCATTGCTGTATAAATTGGTCAAAGCAATGCAGTTTATTCAGTACTCAACGGGACATACTCGAGACCATCTTTTGCACTGAGGAGATGTCCTCCTCCTTTCACCTGTCTCTATCACAACCTTGCCTTTGGCTCCATTCATCATCTGTTCATCGAGCTCTTCTGGCTCAGTTCAGAGGCGCTTGTTTGTGGACATTGAGCATGATTTTTCAACTTTATGTTGTAGTTGACTATTAAACTCCTACGAAAATATTTGGAACGTAGCCTAAGCACGGTGTATGCAATTGCAAGGAAGGGGGATTTATTTTGGATTCAACTGAGGTTTTCAAACAGTAAATAACCACCCGGCTTGCGTCACAAACAATATTTGCTAGAAACAAATGGCAAGTTTAAGCACTGTAACCAGAATATGCACAATGTTTTTTCATTTACAATTACTACCGTACTAAATAAGAGTAAGGAAAACTATGAGTTGACTGGGAGGTTACATATGAATATGAAGGTTATCTCTTTTTTAAGGATGGAAGCTCCCTTCTCCAAAGCAGCCTGCAGGTATTTGCTTAACTCCCCGCGAGGGTTCCTGTTACCCCAAAATAATAAATACAGACATCAGAGGCGACCAGTGCGCAGTACGTGGTGACCACAGACAGTACAAGTGGATCTCTGAGGTGGTATAGGTTTACAGGCTGAGTCCTATACCAGACTATTAGAAAGGTTGTATTGCTGCACTTAAATGACTCACAGAGAGCTGTTCCAGCAGGGTGAGAGGTTTAGAACAATTACCTTTTTGTGATCTTCCTTGTGTAAAGCATGGTATGTTTTGAGGTGTGGAAAGGATAAGATAAGTGCCCAAAGGGCAAGTCTATGGCTGTCGTCAAGGAGTAGAGTTAACGGACATTACAGGGTAAGTCATAGAACTTGGAGGGCTATCCAGACTGCGATCCAGTTATTCACGGGATACCAAGTCTGGTACTCAAGGAATACAGTCCAGTTTGTCTGAAAATTTGCTCATTTACCAAAAATAGCTGAAACTTTCCACTTGGGCACAAGCGTCAGCTGCAGCACCTTTGCATGTCATTAAAGGCCTGCAGCACTGAAGAACAAACTGGCAAGCCTGCATCAATGTTGCTGTGCAACAATGTTGCAAGTGCCAAGCCTATTAGCAACTAACAGGAGCAGCATTTAAAGGAAAACTGACTGACCACAAAATGAGGGATCTTGGGGCCTGGCTAAAGGCCTGCTGACAGAAAGTTGGTCTTTAAAGAGAGTCCCACCTGAGGCAGGTGGAAATTGAATATTGTATTATATTTCCTGTGGCTTTTTGTGGAGCTGGAACTTGGCAGCAGAACAGTGAATGTGGTGGAATTTATAGAAAGCACACTTGAAGTAACTCCCTTTAATTGAAAGGAGGGGAACTGTCTGCGTCGTTTTAGCTATGCTAGCTATACACGCCAGTGCTCACATTACATGTCAGATCTGATGCTGCACCGATGAAAAGTCTGCAAAATGAGGCGAACTTGCGAGCCCCGCTGAAAGACGATATTATAAAATATTTGCTTCATCTCTGTGACATAATAGGATTAGGGGGGATGTGAGGGGCTGTCCCAACCATCTGACGAGGGCAGGTGAGGAGAGAAGAAAATAACTCAAGTCTGGTTTAGGTCGTCATGTAGGTCTACTTTCTTGTGTCTCTTTCCATCTTTGACACCTCTTCCTCTGGTCCTTCTCGCTCCCCCAGACAGAATGACCAGTAACTGATGCTTCATAATTGCCCAGGTGAGGCTTGATCGTTTCAATATGAGCGACCTGGGTTGCAGAGTCTGTCAGATTAACGTGATGCGTATGTATTTTCTCTTTGTTGTTTAGTCATTCCCAAAGTATCCCCTTCACAGCCTTGTGGAATAAAAGGTGGAAAATCTGTGGAGATTTTTTGGCCGCGGGGCTTGAGAGGGGACAATTAAGGTTTTATTAATGGTGTGCCACTGACGTTAGCCATGTTCACCTGAAGCTGGTCCCTGGTGTAAAACGAGATGGTTGTTCTGTACTTCTGTGTGTTTCAATGTCTGCCTGTCTGTCCATTTGGCTTAAAGGCTGACAAGGCTGGCTCACGTCTCCGTACCAAGTAGAAAGCAGAGGAAACACATAGTTCTGCTTGTTTGGTCCGGGGCAGTTTCCACTTGTGCTTCCATATAACGATAAGAGACGCTAAAAGCAGCTCGGTTTCTCTCCATTGAGTTAAACAGAAGAGGAAGAAAAAAAAGGGTCAAAACATGTCCAATGTGGTGAGGAAATAATGTGGTTCTTTGATGTTTCACTGACGTATTTGATAATTTTGTGGCTGCGATGGCGAGACATGACCGTTGCTGTATTGTATTGGCAGTATTCATTCTGCCACGGTAGCAACAGTGAATTGGGTCACATTAGCTTGAACCTAATACTCACTGAATTGCAAGGCCCCAAACTGAGAGCCACTCACCATCTAGCTGGCACATGAACAAAGTGGGATTCAAATATTTGAATGGCTTTTTAGAGAGTTGATCATTCACCATTCAGCTCTTCTTTCATGCATACACAACTCACACCTGACATTTCAGCTTTTGACCATCACTAAACTCAATTTGTTGGCCTTTGTAAGCAGTTTAACAAAAAGAAGAAACAATTTCAAAGATCTCACCATCCTTTTGGTATGGTTGGTATTGCTGAGACATCCTTTTCTTCCTGTATATCCACCAATCCAAAAGGCACTTAGGAGGCTAAGCAAAGCCACCAAAACACTCCCTCTCTTTAGATACTTTCTCCAGCTCCACTTTTAAGGCATTCATAGGTCAGAAGGGATATCTAATGCCTCACATTCTGTGGCCTGGTTTGGGCCTGGAATTTTCCCTCCATGTTTAGCCCCCCTGTTGCCTTATTTCTAGTGATGGCCATCTTAATCTAAAGGTTTTCCTTGTGTATTTTTGTATAATTTGTTGTTAGGTAAATAATCTGCTATTGATGTAAGGACAATTTATTTTTAAGATTGGTGCAAAGCTTTCTTCACTCCAGGTGAGGACATGGCAGTTTCAACAGCACTGACACGTTCTGCCCTTTGTGTTACTCTCGCAAGTTTAGCCAGGTATAATCAGGGGTGGTTAGAGGGCGAGGTGAATTGAATGCTCCACCCTTATGTCTGGCTAAATATCACAGAAACATAATGCCACCTTCATTAGCATCACTCTATATGCCCCACACTACGCTGTGTTTTCTTTGGGGCCGGCGAGAATGAGAGCCAGAACATGGCCAGGCCCTGCCCATCATTATCCTTGTTCAAGAGGCCTTATTCTTTGGCCATCCATAACAAACCCTTCTGATTTCCTCAAGAGCCGACATTGGGGTTTTGCTTAAGAGTCTGAGGTATGCCATAATTCAGGCACTTTTACACGCTCACATTGGCGCATAACAACCCTGGATCCTGAACAAACATGCTTACAAAAAGGAAAGGGACGAAAATAATGTAAATTTTTCTCTCAATCGTCTCTGTGACATAATGACTCTGGCTGGAGAGAAAGAGAGACCACCAAAGGGGGAAGATGTATCATGCCAGCACATGAGAAAAGTGTTGGGCAATCTTTCAAAATGGAGACGATATACAAAGGACACGGTCAAATGTAGCGCCGACAATTAGAGACGTTTTCTTTGTAAATTGAGGAATAAAGTATTCTCAGTTACATCAGTGAACCAGAGGAAGGGCTGACGCAGTGGTTACATGTATTTGCTTGTTGAATAGTGACTGAAAAACAAGCTGATTTAAAGCACAAAAGACCTACTGTTCCCTGTTTCCAGTTGAAAGAGAAGAGGAAGAAGAAGATTGGCTGCCGATTGCAGCGGAAAATAAGGTTTTCAGACAGAATGTGTTACTACATTCATTACCTCCGCTTGTCTGCTAGTGTATAAAGATATGAAGTGTGCTCATCCTATCCCCAAACTCTGCAGCTATCCAGTTTAACAGGCAGTAACTGGACCACAGGCCCATTCACGGTGGCAGAGGTTGAGTTAGAAGATCTGGGTGGGTAGGCTGTTGGAATGACAATAAACTTAGCGATGTATGAATGAGGCCGCACGGAAGGAGATTGAATGAAGCGGGATTGTGCAAAGGAGCAGGCGTGTGTTTTCATGTGAATAGGAGAGGTCGGACCAGGGGTGGGGGTCGCGGAAGACAGAGTCTGTAACGATGGGTAACATATACCGAGAAGCAGATTTCACATCCAGTGTTGAAATAGATATCTGTCTGAACTGAGACTGTTATAACTTTATATATATATATATATATATATATATATATATATATATATAGATTAAAAAAACAGCGAGACAAATGATATCCACTTATCTGTAGCCAACTAGATGTCTGTTTTCTTTGCCTCCCGATTGTAGCGTTATCTCTGATCATATGTAGGATATACAATTTAGCAGGTACTGTGATTGAGATTGCTCGCTACATTTAATTGTTGATGATTATTTAACTGCTGCTCCGTAAATCCCCAAAAATGTTAACAGCATGCTGGTTAAAGAACTTGCATGAACATGATTTTTCTACAGCACTGGGAATATAAAATCACTAGTTTAATGGTATGCATGTATAAAGTGAAGTGCCTCAACAGTGAGGGATATGAATTTACTCTTAGAATCAAAAGTATATAAATAAAAGTCTTAAGAACATCTCAACTGAACCCCCCCAAGCCAACACACTTGTTCTTGGTTTACCTTGACCAGCGAGCGGAGGCTTCTCTCCCCAAACATGTCCTGGAGGAAGGTGTTGTCCTCGGGGCGGCTGACATGGGGCTGCAGCTGGGAGGGCAGAGCCGCCAGCAGCTCATACAGACCTGTGGATGGGGATATGGAGGGTAGGGGGGGACAGAGTCAGCATGGCAGTAAGAGGAATTAGTGCATGCATAGTCACACGCGAAAAAACACATGCATAGAAACAGATGTGCATACATCTGTAGTTTAAAAATACATAGCAGAGCATAACTGCTGTACGTGTGCGGGAATACATATCGGCAGTCAAGACAAGACAACGCATGCATTTGTAAACATACACATGAAGGCTGTAGAGTTGTAATGTTTTTTTATATATACACTTGCACATGTAAATAGGAAAGTCCATGTTTTAATTTAATACATAAGAAAGATATGATAATCAATAAGGGATATTATGAAGAATATTATGAAGAATGTATTAGGAAAACATGGGAGAAAAGTCACTGTCACTGTATAAGTATGTTACTGTATTAGTGTAATCACTGTGAAAGTATTATTGTAACTGTATGCTGATTGTAACATGGTTTATGGTTATCATAACTATAAAGATGACTGAGGTATGAACGGAATGTATTGATTTAAGGAGGCGTAGTCAAAGTGGTAGTCTCCCTAAGAGACCGGAAGATAGCCATTTTATTTTGAAGGAGCCCATCTTATTGTTTAAGACCAAAACGGAAGAGATAGTGGAAGTAGCATCTTTGTTTATTGCTTAGAGAAGCCCGCCTCTTTGTAGTGATAGGCAAATAGCATGCTGTGTTGTTGAGGTATAAGCATGCATACCTGACACTAACCAATGGAGAAGCTTTATGCTCAGTGTATGGATTTGTACTGAACCCTTCAGAACTCTGTAAGGCGTGGCATTTGTCCTCTCACGTGAAGGCGATAGACAGTTAACTATTTTAGCAGATTTTGATTCATAACTTTATATTATAAATTACTGGTCTCAGGACATCTTTTCAAGCATGAGGAGCTCAGGATTTGGGTTGAACTTAAAACAATACTTTTATAGACTCACACACGCATAATTTTCATCTATTCTTCTGATTTCATTTTGTGTGACAAAAAAATGTATATGCACCGAAAGTGATACAAACTTTACGCCGCTCTTTTGCTTGCCCCTGGGAGAAAAAGGAAACGTAGAGGCAATAAAGCATTCCCCCCCCCCCCCCAGCGAGTGAGCGGGGGGTTCCCTTCCAAACACAACGGAGTCCTGGAGCATAACTGATGGAGAGTAGCAGCAGATATTTGTGTTTGCTGCTCTGTTCTGGTCTTCAGGGTGGCTGTGAACCACAAAACCATGGGGACAATTTAAAAAGGTCAGGCCCATACAGAGTGCCGTCAAGCTGGGTTGTTTGCATCAAAGACCCCTTTATAAATGCCCCATTAAAAAGCCCCTTCTGATTCAAACTCATCAAAATACAACCACCACGCAGTGGTTGAAACCCCTTTGAAAGAGCTACTGATCATATGAAGAAATTCCAAACACATTTACGGTGGAGCCATCGAAACGTCAAAACAAACTTGAGCGGCTTGGCTACCTCTCTGACAGTGTCTTTCATCAGGGGACAGAGAGGAAGAGAGGAGGGAGAGAGGGAGGAAGAAGAAGAAGAAGAAGAAGAAAATAAGCTCCACAGACGCATCCGGAGTAATTTGGAGCTGAGAATGATTGATTGAAAACAATGGTTGACGTCGTTGGCTAGATGAATGACTGGCTGACTGAACTGGCGGGCTCTATGACTGGGTTAGAGCAAGTGTGTGCTGGCAGCTCCGACCGCTTGGCGGGAGAGGCCACGGCTGACGAACTTAGCTCATGTCATGTCATGTGCTGCTGCTGCTGCTGCCGCTGGGCAGTCAGATGGACGTCATTTTTTTTTGACGGGGGTTTATGTGGCCTTTGAGCACAGGATGTGTCAAGACGATATTCCCAACCCTGTTCTGCATGTCACGACGCAGACTTTGTGCCGTGTTAGCGCCTCATGCCTCACTGCTACGACAGCTCTGTGGTGAAAAAAGAGAGAGGAAAAAGCCACTGGAAGACAAGAGGGGGGCTTTACACGTGACACATGTGCACCAGCCATCACAGCGACCCCACGTGGTTTTACTCAAGCTTGATGTGTGACATTGTCCCCGGTGATCATCCAACGCCCGGTTCTGTGGTCCTCATCACCTGTCAACCTCAATCATTTACAACTTGTCAGAACTCCAAACAGAACATTTCACACACACACACACACACACACACACACATATATATATATATATATATATATATGTGTGTGTGTGTGTGTGTGTGTGTGTGTAGGGAGATATGGTAATGACATTACTATTGGCCGCGGTGAGATACCAGTAAGAGGGGATGAACGGAGCGAGGGAAGGAGAGAGCGAGAGTCTCAGGTGCGGAGTCTCCCCTCCTATCTACACTCTCATTGATTCAGCTCTTTATTGCTTCTGACAACAATTCCTCCCTATTCATGCTGAGACAACCTAAACACCCGGTGCAATATGCGCATCATGGGAAACGCAGGAATAATCGACATAACAGGGAAAATGGATGAAAAGACAAGCTACCACCGTGTTCGCTTCTGGGGTCACTGTTTCAGGCTGAACCCTGTGAACCAGAGAAAAACACAGTTTCAAACGACAACAGAAAAAGAGCTGCAGACGAGCCAAGAGCTAAACAAGGACTTTGCAAAGCTGAAATTAAATTTAAGAATGTACGGCTGGACAAGCAAGGAGGAGAAATGAGGGAGAGAAAGGAAATGAGCCAAAGAGTGACCACAGTGGTGGTAAAATTCACTGCGTGGACACTATAAAAAGTGGAAATGAGAACTAAATCCAGTGCCAGATGTATGGACACATACGTATTGGTCTGTAACATCAGAAGCCATGTCCAGCGCAAACACTGGGAGACAAAATGAGAAGGGGGGGAAGAAGAAAAAGAAAGTGAACAAGATTGCGCCAACCCTTCACCGCTAAAGGGTGGACCGACTTGTTTCTTGCAGGGCTGGTCTGGCTTCATTCGGTTTGTTTTGGCCGGACTATTCTGGACCCACTCGTGCGGTGTGTGTGTGTGTGTGTAGCGGACCTGGCAGTGTCTTGTAGTGGACCACGAGGTTCTGTTGTGGCTAGTGCTGGCCCAGCCCTGCCCGAGGTCCGGCATGATGTTGCGCCGGATGGCCGAAACAGTCTTCAGAGAAACCGGAGAGACCAGGGCCCCAAGAAGCTTCCCGTACGAAGGAAGTCACCACTTTAACTGCCAAACAGCACTTCCCTTCTCACGCCTACACCTCTACAGCAGTTAAAGAAAATAAGTTTTTCACGGATCCTTTTTACGTAAAAAAAACACACAAATCTCAGACGATGCAATGCATTAAATATGATATGCATCGAATTGCTAGTCTCACAGGTAAACGGGGGGCAAGATGAGGAAATTACAGGGATTAATCCACCAACACAGGGTTTGTATGGGTTCTAAAATATGACCCTCGCCATTACATTGTAATTTAGGCGCCGTTTACTTACACGGCAGACTAGGCCACATGGGCTGCTGAGACAAATGGATCAGTCTGTCCATAACTTTACATGTTGGGGGACCCCACTTCCATCTTGTAACCGAACTACACACAGAAAGACAAACTGCCCCGTGAAAATGAACTTTTTCGGATACAGGAAATGAGCGCTGGGTTTTCGACTCAGGTCCACCCCCTGCACTTTCTCCGAGGTGCCGAATGAGTTATTGACCTCCTTCATACATCATTCAGGGGGACATTTAGAGAGGTACAAATGTTCGTGAGGCTCACCAGACTGCTGGGGGAAGTCAGCAATGACAACACGTGGGAGCTTTCTTCGCAGCTCCGTATTTCAAACACCGCATTGTGAAGGTACGAGGGCCATGTACAGAAGAATGGTGGCAGACCAGGGGTGGTGGGAAGAGAAGCAGCTGCAGACTGTGTGGCCTAATCCACTCAAGGTTTGATTTACCCCCTCGCTCTCCATCCGAGAGTGGCGGAAAGGCTGCCCCAAGCACAGAAAAGGCAGACAGAGCAGCGACGGGAAAACAAATTGAAGCCAGGATGAGTGAATGAACACGACGTCTGCGATACATACCGACATAAACAACATCTGATTAAAGCATGTGTGCAGACAGAAGAAGAGTGATGCCACTCGGAACAAAGGAACACTGGGGAGTGATGGCTTTCTGCAACAGCAAGAAATAACAATTACAGCGATGAGGACTCTTGCACTAGTGTAAACACGTTTCCCCCGAAGGGAGAAAGTCGAGACAGACAGTGGGCGGGAAGATGAATTTAACCCGAGTCAGGTGCCAAACAAAAGGAGAAGTGTTTAGGGCCCCTTGTTCACGGCCAACACAGGACTGATATGTCATCAGCCCACATACCACTTCTGTTCTGTCCTGAAGACAACCAGCGCCTGACCCCTTTTTTAAAAAAAGGGAGCCCGAGCAGGGAAAAGCACAGCACTGGTTGTCTGGATTAAGCGGCCATGCCACTGTTTCGGCCTCACCTTTCAGACATAAAATTATATAGAATTACACAACGCATTAGTGGAGCAGACGCTGTACTCTTTGAACATAACTTACCATGAGTCCAGCAGCGTTCTACTTGGGATATAACCCTAAAAGAGGCGTAATATATAATGCTGGCCCATGAACGTACTAGCAGGAATCTGTGCTCCACTCAAGCCCACAAGCCTCCCATTACCGGCTCCAAAGGCTTAACCGCTTCTCATTAAAAAAAGGTCAGGGTACTGAGCCCTCCAATACCATCTTCAATGGTATTTCAGCGTGACAGCCTCTGACTAGCTCCATCATTTGGGAGGGGTACAAAAAAAGAGTGAGTGGCTAGTGCAAGATATAGTTTGAGCTCCACGGCATGGAAAAATGTCTTCAGCAAGCACAGTGGGCCGGTCCAGCTGCAATCAACCGTCACTCCGATCATATATCGACTGTTTCACTACCGCAGGCTGAACTCTGTCTGTGTGTCATTTCAGGGTCTACAAAGAAGCCGCGGTCCTTGCTGAGATCATGCTTCATTCAAGGGGAGCAAAAACAACCCAGGTTGCAGGACCTTATCAAATGCTGCATTTTAGAGCGAGGATAGGCCAAGCTTTTCATTTCATCCCATTTTCAACATGCCATGAGTATCACGTTGCAAGTGCCCCACCCTTCCTCTGCTCCATGCTTCGTCACACCTTTACGCTTCAAAGGGCTGTCAGCACATTGAAAACAAAGCTTGGGACAAAAGTACAAGTCTAATCAGAATAATTGAATGCATATAGTCTGCAGGATCCCTCAGAGAGCCAGCAGTGTTTTCGCTTACAACGGTTCTAACGACCACACCGCAGACAAGTGAGGCTTGAGTGGAAGCTGTAGTTAAAGTAGGGAACTTGGTATCTTGTCCAGGTGAGATTAAATAAACTTCCCTCCAACTCACAAATGATATATAATGTCGGGAAAGATGGAAAGACAGACAAATTGATAATGGAGGAAAGACGAAAGGTTAGGATTATCTATCTGGGCAGACAAAAAGACGATTCGACAGACAGCATCGTGGATAAAGACAGATATATGAGATGCGGAGGATGGAGTACCAGTCTGTTGGATGCCAGGTCCTGATGTCTGTGGGGAGGCCGAGTTTGGCAATGGTCGTCCAGAACTTCTTTCTCCTCAGATGGAGATGAAAGGCCGACGTTTGCCCAACCCAAGCAAGCTAAGCTTAGATTCCCTCTAACACGGTACACAAAACACAGACGCCACAACAACCTAGCCACCTCTGTTTATTGCGGCAATGGAACAGCGGCAGACTCTCTGGCTCGGACCCCGATGTTCTGTCCAAAGCCGTGGCCAGGCGAGCCAATACCACCTGAAAGGCATAATTTTTATCATACACTAATGGCGGCGCAACATTTGTGGTTGGAATTTGCACTCTTTCGCCGTCTCACTCTCAAAGTCGCAGGCTATTACTCAGCATCCCACTGCCTGATTGTCAAACAGCGCACACGGCCCGTAAAGCTGTTTTCAGGTTCTTTCTAATTCAAGTGAGCATGTAATGCTCGCCAGTGACCGATTTAGTAGCCTGTGTGCCTTGGATGGGAAGAGTGGAGGATGTCATCCTACCTCAACAAAAAGAGAAAGAAATCTTTGTATTCAAACAAATACAAGTCATTGTTTCTCACTCTCAGTCGCACTCACTTGGTTTCTTTCTTTTACGTCGGCTTCCTTTGCCTGTGTTTTTTTTGTTGCTAGAATGATGTGGACATTTTCTTTCTGATGTAACTGGAAACAGGGAGCTCTTCCAGTGGCAACAAATCGTTGTGTTTCAGTACTGTATCACTGCGGCACAGGGCCGGCTACTGGCCAGGGACCACGACAAATGGAACCCACCCACCACCACCACCACATGCAAAGTCCTCCCCCGACCTTCCCCTATGACGAGGCCAGATGCTCTGGATTCTTGACATCGGGATGGAAAAAGTTACTGTTAACCTTGACAGAGAAAAAAATAAAAACAATATGACCATATTCCTAGATCTTATATGATTCAGAGATCTGTGTTTCTGTGCGTACATTTATAAGTGCCTCATAGGAATGTCTGCATCTCATTACTCATCATTATGGAGCATCACCTTTTCCAACAGGGAGAGTTGAAGATTTGAGGATAAGATGGCTGGAATCGCTCATCTAATGCTCCTGCACAAACATGCACACATGGAGCCAGTAAGTTATTAGCGTATCTGGTAAAAGCGTTGTCCCATCGCAAGATTTCCATGTGTAGTTTTTCATGCGAGTGTCGCCCACCTCCTCCGCAGCTGTGCATGGCTGAACCACCCTTATCTTTAAATGCAGTGCGGGGGCCGTAAACCTTGATAGAACACGCAGGTACAGCTTGGAATAACACAGTTAACTTTCATAAGGTTAATAAAAGGGCATCGGGGTCTTTAGAAGTGCCTGCTCGAGAGTGTGTGCGCTAGGATGCGGGCTGATCTCGGATGTATTGTTTAAGGGGCACCATGCAGAGACTGTAATGGCACATGGGGGGGGGGGAGAGAGAGAGAGAAATGAGTTAGCAGCTGACCAGTCAGTCAAAACCAGCAGATTTCAAGTCACGACTAATCAGGAATCGCACCAATGTGTGTCTTTGTTCACGTCAACCTGAGCCGCCAAAGGTTCTGTGTGACAAGCAGTCACTTGAACCATCTGTCAATCAAACTCTTACCAGTCGAGATGAGAGAGAAAACATCTCTTCCTTGGAGAAAAACTTTCAGTGTCGTTCTTTGTTCCTCTTTCAGTGAAGAAATGCTCTCCAGATCCGATATAACTGATGCAATAGCATCAGTTATATCGGAACTAAACTAAGCATCTAAACTAAGAACTTCAATGTTGTTTAGAACGAATGGTCGCCTATCCATGTCGTCTAACACACACACCTAAGACACGATCGTAGCTGCCAGTAGCTCCTCACAGGACGCCAATAGGTCCGGAACACTGTGGTTCGGATACAAAGACTTCTTGAAGACTGATGGAAGACGATGGGTTACCGTGTGATAAGTGACCTGCAATTCTTGTGTAATCCCGAGAAATTGCGAGAATACAGCAGGTTAAATAAAAGTAGGCTGTCTTAGAAAAATTAGAAAGTCATAAGTACTAATTATATATAGCTTGACTGATACTGGAGTTTTGAGGCTGGCACTAATAAAGATATTTAAGAGTTACAAAAATAAAAATACTTTTTTTCTTTTTTAAGCCAGATATCAAATGCGGTACCACAATAACAAAGAATATACCAAAGGGTAAGACACTCTCTCACATCAGCCATGGATGGACATTTGCTATGGGACGCATTACACTACATAGATGTTAAGGAATTACAGGTTATTTTGAATTTGCTCAAACTGGGCTTTGTGAAAAAAGTGACGCAGACAGGAGCAATTTCCATTTAGATCCGTCCAAAACTATATATTGCAAAGTATCGCCCACTGGTATCCAAGAAAGATTTAAATCTTGCCGTTTGTTCTGAGGTCTCTGGCTCAAAACCACCGATATCTACACCGTTCTACCTCTCCCCCACAAACGAAACCTACCACAAAACTGCAATCACATAACCGTAGAAGCAGGGAGGAAATTGTGCTACAAAGAGAAAACACCCACTCCAGGAGGCTCTCTGACCTCCGAATGACATCAACCAGATGTTGTACAGCTGAGGGTGATGGAAGAGCGGGGACGTTGGGAGCAATTAAGGGAGCTCCACATCCGCAGACAGCGAGCTGACATTACTGCATAACCTTCATCAAGAGACGGGGCAAGTTCGTACTCAACCAACTCCCACTGATATCACAGCATACAGAGAAATTATTACATACACGTGGAACTGTATGCAGTAGACAGACATTTGTGTTGTCTTTAACTTAGAAAGGACAATGATGATAACTTGAAATTCAACATTCTTTTTTTCAGCACCTCGATTGGACATCCTGTGATGGTGCACGTTTTTTGTTTTTTTTAAGTAATTGCAAGGCTGGCATCTTCCATTTTTAGTCACCTCATTTGTACGTTTGTCGTCATTTGTCAGCTGAGAGTTTGTGAACAGATGTTTACATATCTTTTGCTTTTGTTAAATATCGCGGTCCCCCCATTTACTACATTTCATTTTACAATTTTTTCCGATTCTGCGTTTATCAACAGAGGCCTGCAAGAAAAGCTAAGTTTTCTTCAAGAGCTCAAAGTAGCATTGGGTCATTAATTGATGTACAAACTGTCATTTTGTGTGTGAAGTTTTCCTTAATAATGACAATGTGACATGCATGTTATGTTGGACTTTCTGTCCAGCTCAAAGATGCCGGAATACTTTCCCTCCCGAGACTTGTCTCTAAAACGGATGAGCAGCAATATTTAAATATCACTAATGGAACACATATTGAAAATGTATCTAGTTTGGGGTGCACGTTTGACGGTTTTCTGCCCCTACTTTTTAAATGCATTGATGAGGACAACATAAATGGGAGATAAATGGTGTGCAGCAGACAGGAGTGGGCTGGGTTTGACTGTCTGAAGATCCCAGAGTGGGAGCTGAAATAAACTGAGATGAGCCAAGCCAAACTGAGCGGAGGCGTAACGGTTATCTGTCCCTGACTGAGCCCACAACAGAACTTCATCACGGCTGAACAGGAGGAGAAATAACTAAACAGCAGCTGTCTGGAGGAGAGCGAAGACCTGTAACCCAATCACCGGGACACTCTCTCCTGCGCTCCCTGTGGTCATATATTAAAAAGGTCTGTATTCCAACACTTTGTTTTTCACGTGAATTTTCTCGTGTCTAATTTATTTATTTTTGTGTGGAGGAGGTATTGTTGTCTCAGTGGATTTATGCTTCTATTTCAAGAAAATGATTACATCTTTTAGGAGGTCACTTTTTTTGCGTGGCTGCACATGTAAAATCGAATATTAAATTACATTTAAATGAACGAATGATCTCCTGCAGGGGTGTCAAACTCAAATACACAGTGGGCCGAAATAAAGAAATTGATACAAGTCAAGAGCCAGATGGGTTCAACGTTTATTGAAAACTTATTGAAAGAACCTTAGTGCACATATTGAACCTGGAACTAACAAAGCCTATAGAGTATTGCCTATAAAACAACATTAATTATGAAATAAAAATTATAAATACATAAATAAATAAAAATAAAAGTAATAAAATCAGTTTCATTAATTGCTAATAGCTCTATCTGCAGTTTGTCCAGAGTAATTTCAAGTGAAAACATTTTCTACAGGCAAACAACAGCCACAAATAATTTACTTCAAAATTAAATGTCCTGTAGTAGCAAGAGAAAAAAAATGCAAAAATGGAACTACATTAAAAACTGCATCAAAGCACCGTTTGCTGCTCTGTGATGCTCACTGGTCTGAGCCAGACACTTGGTGTCTCATCTTGGATACAAGTTCATCAATGTCTGGGGTCAGGCTCTGAGCTGAGGAAATCCTCAGGATTGAGTGAAGGTGATCATCAGTAAGACGAGTCCTGTGTGAAGTTTTGTTTATCTTCATCAAAGAGAACAGTTGTTCACACAAGTATGTGCTGCCAAACATAGAGAGCGTTTGAGCAGCCTGGGAGCGCAGCTGGGGCATTGTGTCGGGGATGAAACGTGGAAACTCTGCAGCGCCCACAGACTCATATTTTGCCTTCAGTGTGTCACTACATTGGAGCTCAATCAGCTCCAATTGGAGATTTGATAGTGCGTTTTCCACGTCAGCTGCAAATGGATTACTGAGCAGTTCAAACCTGCTTTTTTAGGCTTCAAAATCAGCACCAAGTATGCCGAGTTTTTCAGCAAACTGTGTAGTTGGGAAGGCAGCGACCTGCTCTTTCATTGTTTGGCAGTGTGGGAAATGGCTCAAGTTTTCCTGCAGCATCTGCGTCTCCCACAGGCGCAGCTTGGTTTTAAAAGCCCTCACTGTAGCGTACATGTCAGTAATGACATGGCTCCACCCCTGAAGCTGCAGGTTGAGCGCATTCAGGTGGCTTGTGATGTCACACAAAAACATTTTATTTCAAAGCTCTGTTGTGCCTTTCCCTTTGCTTTCCATGAACTCACAGATCTCCTCACGCAACTGGAAAAATCTTTCCAGCACCTTTCCCTGGCTTAGCCATCGCACCTCTGTGTGATAGGGCAAGTCACTATATTCTGTACTTAACTCCTCCAGAAAAGACTTGAACTGGCGGTGATTTAAACCTTTGGCTCTGATTAGAAGTTAACCGCTAATGTTATGATGCTCATCACATGTTCCATTTTCAAGGCTTTGCCACACAACGACTCCTGGTGTATGATGCAGTGATAAGCTGTCAACTCACTTGTGACGTTTTCCTCCTTCATCTTTTCTCGGATCCTCCCCACCAATCCACTCTTTTGACCGCACATTGCAGGCGCTCCATCTGTTGTCAGTCCCACAAGTTTATCCCACGGCAGCCCCATTTTATCTACACATCTGGACACCTCTTCAAAGAGATCTTTCCCCGTAGTTCTGCCATGCATTGGGTGTAATCCCCAAAACTCTTCTGTTACGCACAGGCTTGAGTCCACTCCACGGATGAAAATTGACAGCTGGGCAGTATCAGAAGTGTCGGTGCTCTCATCCGCAGCAAGGGAGTATGCAATGAAATCTTTTCCCTTTCCCACAAGCTGTTGTTGGAGATTGGCAGCAAGGTGATGCACACGGTCAACAACGGTGTTTCGGCTTAGGCTCACATTTAAAAATGCTTGCCTTTTTTCTGGGCACACGGCGTCGCAAACTTTAAATCATGCAGTTTTTGACAAATTCCCCCTCAGTAAAGGGCCGGTTTGATTTTGCAACCTCTGCTGCCACAATAAAACTGGCCTTAACGGCAGCCTCGGTTTGTGATTTGGCTTTAGTGAACATAGCCTTTTGTGACACCAGACTTCTTTTTAACTCCTCTACCTTCTGTAGCCTTTGTGACGTGTCCAGATGCTTGTATCTGTCTTGGTGCTTCGTTTCATAGTGTCTTCTTATGTTGTATTCTTTCATTACAGCCACACTGTCCCCACACAGAAGACACACAGCTTTGCCCTTTGAATCCGCGAACATATACTGTGCCACGGACAGTGCATTGTGGGATTTGTAGTATTATGGTGGTGCGTGCGATATACCGGCGGGCCAGCTCTAATAGTAAATAGATTTTATCATGCGGGCCAAAGATAATTAATTCACGGGCCGGATGTGGCCCGCGGGCCTTGAGTTTGACACATGTGATCTACTGCGATATTGATGTTTGAAAAACATGTGCTCCGTTCATAGAAAAGTCACGTGCTTCCTACACTAACAGCCAGCTTGGGTTCCCTAAAAATTACTTTAATGAATTATCGTGATTCCAATATTGATCAAAACAATCACTATGATTGAGGTTAATAATAATCCAGGTTTGTTTAAACGGTGTAAAGAAACATGTCGTTTTCTATAAACCCATATTAGTAGACTTTTATTCTACGATCTTTATTGACCCCTCTGTTTTATGTCTAAAACTCAATTTAATCAGTTTGTTTTTATTCACTGCTTTGCCATATGTTCCATTCTTAACATAAAGACTTGAAAACACAATATCCATGATCAAACATGTCATTCTCAATGTGATAGGATAGATTGGTGCTTTGGGGAGAGGACATGAGAACAACGAGAGATGACCCCCTTTTAATATGTTAATATTCATTCAGCTAGTACACTAAAAAATAATATGCATCACTCAACTGTAAAGCAGCCTCTACAACCGGGACTTTAAACCAAGAGGGAATTTTTATATTAGACCGTATCAAGTGCTTACTGATCTGACCAAGAACAGACGGAGCTGAAAAGGTTTGTCTCTTGCAGCACAACATGAATTACTTCAACCGTATTGCTACGACGATACCGAGAGTCATACTACCGGTGCTCTGTGTACACGTTGGTGCAATGCCCTCCCCTGTGGTCCTGATGCCAGGCCAGCCACGAGTATTTGTGACCTCACCTCACCGTTAATCACGTTTCACCTGCACACCCGACTTCACAGGACCATCACGGGGGGAAAGCAAGGGAGATGGGCCGGAGGAGTCTTCACGCTTTTTATTTGGAAACCCTAACCATCACCGGTAATTGCCCAAAATAACTCTAATCGTAATTGACGGTCTGGCTTTCTACTTTGTCTGCACAAACTTTCCAGGACGACGGGGGCTACGGCAACTCTGTTAAAAGTCTGGACGCAGAAGCACACACGCTCTATATCCATCAGAGTGGGACATAATGTCTGTCCTCCTTTTGTCCTTTGTGCTATCCTGCTATCTTTGTTGGGTCCTCTGTGTGCCCGTGCATTTGCGCGCCCGTGCATTAGCGCATGTGTGCGATGATGATGATGTAGCCGGCCATTAAGCCAGTCAGAGAAGAGGATAGTGCTCCTGAGGGGGAAAAGTGGTGATTTCTGGCAGCTGTCTTGGCATTGACAAGCTTGACGTGTTCCTCATTCTGACATCACGCACGTCCTCAGCATATCTGGACGTTGCTTTTGCTCTCTGTTGTTAAACTCTAAATTGTGAATATCTGCGATGGTGTGTTTTTCATTTGGCGGGGATCAGAATGAAGTGCAAATGGTCTTTGGTTTGTTTTCCAAACGCAGTTTTTTGAAGTTCCCCTCCAGTCAACAAAAAGCAGCCTCAAGACTAGTTTGGGGCAAACCATTTCTAATTTGAAATTAAATTTAAGTGGCAGCACACCACCAGAATATACACACTTAATACAAACTTAATGCAAGGCTGGGATTGTACAATAATTATTTTTCTTTTTCTGTTCGTGCACTCAGTGATGGTTTAGACAAAAAAAAATGTAAAAAAAATGTTTCCTTCTTTTTTTTTCGATTTGTGTTCCGGGTCGAAAGGGGGGTCTGCACAGTACCTGGCTCGGGGCCGGCTCCGGTGGCCAGGGCGGGCATGGCTCCTGCCGGCTGCTTCCCGGTTCCCCTCAGGCTGTGGAAAATGGCAGTGGGGCGTCAGGCCGTTGGGCTCCTCGGCAGCTCTCCCCGGGGACCGGCTGAATATGAGCACAGGCTTTATGCCATGGAACCCTGCGAGAGAACAGCATTTTAGAGCCCACTTGTGAGATGGCCGAGCGGCCGCATGCACGTGTGTGTCAGACACTGACGGACACTGTGTTCTGTGTTATGGGATCGGAATACCTGCCATACGAGCAAACACATGCACTTGTGTGTAGGCAAGCCAGCTATCAACAGCGAATGACTCACTCAACGATGTGTGTGTGTTCATGCGTGTGTGTTGACAGTACGCTTACAGTTGACTCTGGGTGTTTACAACCCAACACTTTTTTTTCCTAAGCTGCTGAACATCCTGTTTTGTACACGAGCCAGCGTGTGACACACACACACACACACACACACACACACACACACACACACGGTCCAGCGGAAAACAAAAGGAAACTTTATCCGCTGACGGGAAAGTAAGCAGGTGAACAGACCTGTGAAAAAAACGGGCATGTAAAAGCATTGCTTCGTAAAGAATGGTGCTCAACTGGAAAGCCAGATAGAGCGAGGACAGGAATAGAGCATATGTAGAATATGGATAAAAAGCCTGTGGCTCATTTAAATCCCCCCCACTGCGGTGGATTAACATGTGCGGACACACGTAGTGGCGTACAATGAACTCCTGAACTACAACAAGAGGAGAGCGACTGGTAATTAGGATGAGACAGCAGAGCAGATCTGAGTCCAGACTAGGAGTCAGACTGGAGGTCAGGAAACTAGAAGGTGGAGAAGAAGCTGAAATCCACCCTTCCCAGGGCTTGACTCTGTCACGTCTTGGTAAGTATTGAGCAGCATTGAGAATTTAAAATTAACATGTTGGCAACCAAAGAGTATGTAAACAAGTGAAATCGGGATAAATCGATCATTGTGCCGCGTTGCAATGGCGCTCTCCTTTGGTCTTCAAGGGACGTACGCTCGTTGGAACTATCCGCGGCGCTGGCTGACCCAGGAGAACTTCCTCCGCCGTAGAGCGTCGCAATTGTCTCTAGGTCGATTCGGAAAGGCCCAGGGCGAATGTGCCGCTTTTTAACAAAAGTGACGGATCTCCCTGCTCCCGCCCCTACTGTCCAAACGGGGCCAATTGTCTTCATTGCGGCCATGTCGGAGCCTACCTGGCCCGTCTTGAAACATCGACCTCTGCTAGTTTAAGACACTTTGTTGGTGTGACTTTTCATCACCATTCATATTAGGGGTGGGAATCTCTAAGCCCCTCAGGATTCGATTCAGAGGACTATGATTCGATTATTAGATGATTATCGATTCATCTTGACATTTCTTTTTTCTTGGAATTTTTCTAGAGATGATTTATTGTTTCTCACTGAATTTCTGCTCTTTTTTTCCAATACAGCCCATTTGCCACAATAGAGCAGTCCTTCTTCCCAATGAACAGGACATTTGTCACAGCCACTTCCACCAGAAATCTCAGCAGGCCCAGCTAAGTCCTTCCACCAGCGCGAGTGCTTTATCTGAAACAGGGGGAATAGAAAACAATTAGGTCTGAGCCTTTCGGTTCTGTACAACACGCAGCTTAATATGTCAGCTCCCATGTGCTGTGGCCCAGTCAAGCTCAGTTACCAAGACTGTGCGGCCTTGGGGTCCTGTTAGATGGTCACTCCCCCGGAAGAAAATGCTTGTCACCAGCAGTGAGATAAGCCACATTCTGGCTCTGGGTGGGCACAGAGTCACAGTGGGCTACGGCTAAACTGCTTGGCTGCAGACGGGAGACGCCAAGACACCTGCGCCCTTTCCAGCGCCTTGGAACCCCTCTCATCAATGGGCTAATGCCATTGGCCACACAAACTTGAAGTTTGAAATGCGGACTGACTATTTCCTGGCATTTTGTTTTCCCCGCATGTGCGTACAAACACACGCAGAGGTCGAGGCTCAAACTTGCCAAGACTGCAGCCCACGTAGCGCAACCACGCCTGTCTGACACACGGTGATGTGAACTCACCTCTGGGCCCGGCAGACCCCAGGTGGAGCCTTGTGGAAAAAGTATCTAGACCAGGGATGTCAAACTCCTTTTCACATCAGCATCATGGCTGCCCTCAAAGGGCCGGTTGTAACTGTAACACTCCCAAGCATATTGTTAAATAACTGTCTTTGCATTTGATTATTGTTTATTAAAGTGTAAAAATATTGTACATGTATTTATATAAATGTACAAATATGTATAAGCAAATGTCTCTAATATTATAACATCAATCCATTTGATTTAATTATATTTATTATAACTCACATTACTGTATCAAAGATCTAACGCACATTATTACATTAACTTTGTTCAAAGCTTTTTTGTCACAGTTGAGAAGGACATAACTCTGGTCCAACAAATAATTGTGAGCTGCTAAGAACATGTGTGACAGATGTGGTCTGGGGCAGTGGTTCTCCAGTGGCTTTTTAATACAAAGTAAATGCACAGACGCATATGTGATTAACGCGTCATTTCCGCCATTTTTTAACTCGGACGAAAAAAGGGTGTGAGGCTGTGACGTTAAAGCCAATCAGCAGTGAGATGCTCCTCCTGACATCACAGCCGTCATCCAGACACAGTTCCTGGAGAAGCTGTGTGCGGCTACGGATAATATTATATAATATATCATATTAATATTATGAACCCAGAAATGAGGGTTGTGGGACTCTCTCAACAAAGCACAAGTACAAAGCAGAAATCATGATTATTTCTTCCATGGTGGACGGTGGTAATGAACCGTTTCCTTGGAACAGACGTCAATCCGTTGCAGAAAAAATTACCTTAAAAATAAAAGCACAGTATTTTTTTCCTTACATTTTTTGAAAGAAAAAAGGTGACCATATGTCTTTCAAGCCGTCGCGGGCCACATAAAATGACGGTATTGTCAAGACAATACGATCCAGAAGATGCCTGAGTGAGCAGGTAAGCAAGCCATTAAAGAGCGCATAAAAATGTTTTGTCTGGATTGAGACATTCAAAATATGGTGCATTCATCAAACAGCACTTCAAAAAAGGATTGATTTTCCACCGAGAGGAGATCTGGGACCCCGCTACTCTGTCACGCCAGGGCCAATTTGTAGGCCAGATTTATCAGTCGTTTGCATGAGCACAAAGTGAAAACGGGAAACCTGGTGAAATCGGAGTTTGGTTCTGTTCAGCTCTTCGTATACTTAAATAAAATAGGTTAAGGGGACCAGCAGAGAAGGGCAACGGCGCCTCGAGCAGTGACCACAAAATCTCTCCAGCAGGCCGATTTGAACAGGGGACCGAACCTAACAGCCAGTGCACTTGTGCCAAGAGAACTGACCCATGCTAAATCAGTTCAGTGTTTCACAGAGCACGGTTTTGTCATAAGGCTTTGTGATTGGAATGACAGACGTAAGGAAAGACAAGGGACATGAATTCTCTTTAGGTATGCCGCGCTGTAATATCAGTCGTTCGGTCTTTGGTTCCATCCAAAGGGGAATGACCACATATTCCCCAATCTGACAAGGGATCCATCTTTCCATCTGAGGAGCTTTCTTAGGGCCAAGAAGCATGTGCCAGAGTCGGGAACACCTGGGACTTTTTAAGAGGGCCCAAAAGGATCATAATAGACAGGCTTGAAGAAACATTCCCCACTGTCAGAATGCTCTAACCATGTCTGTTCAGATCACACAATATCAGATGGTCATCGGGGGAGAAAAGAGACACCATGTGGAACAAGAGCTGGGGCTTGCTTAATTGTATCCTCAGCCGCTGTGAAGTCTGACATCTTCAAATGGTTCTGCCACCATCTAGTGGGAACCTTCACTACTGCAGGGAGTCTTGACCCTGAAATAATCCAGCTGTGACAGGACCTCCAGCCCCTCTCCCTAGCAAAAGACACGCATGTATGGATGTCGGGAAACGCTATCTGTGTCTACTTAATCTTGTTCCGAGTGTGAAATTAGAGGTTGAATTTGTATTTATAGAGAAAATAGCCCGGGGTGATGGATGGATAGGTAGAAGGATGGACACAGGGAGGTTCGGAAGACTGTTATTCTTCCTCTCTTTTCAAAAACAAGCCTGTCTGTCCAGCTGGGAGAGTTAGGGGTGGAGCCGCCCAACTCTCAGCTGGATGTTGATGAAGTTAGTGACGGGAATAACAGAGCCAGGAGGTGAGATGACTGACTGGGAGACCTGACACTTCTGAAGGCCTTCACACAGTCTGCCGGGAGGGGATGGTTCCGCACTCATGCTGCCTCTATCTTGCCCCCATGCAGGAAGGGCTACAACAGGACACGGCAGAGGTCAAGTCTGCCATTCAGCACCACTGAAACCTCCCCGGGGTGCTGTTGGAGTGTTGGGTTTTTCTGTCCTGGATTGTCCCACACAAAGTGACAGGAAGGCCAGCTACTGGCCAGGGTTTTTACTGGGCCACCGTGAACGACACTGATCCCCTTCAACGCATGACAGATGCCCATCCAACGCCACCCCTGTCACACCTGCTCTGGTTACAGCACAAAGGGCCACTTAGCTCCAAAGTGAGCAACCAGCTTCGATGTCTGCTGCTCCGCTCCAATCCGCCGAGTTTATCTGCACTGGGTCCTTGCTAAGACGACAGATCTATTTGGCAGTCCTGCTCAGGTTCCTAATTCTGTACCGTCTGTTTAAACATTGTGAGGCTTTGGTTCTGCATTTATCTTTGTCTTTCATTAAGGAGATCCGGTTTTATTGTCCAATGTGCTGTTGCCTTCATGAATCTCTCCAATACCGATCGGTCGCGGGAATCTACTTCATCCTCCCCAATCTGTCAGAAGTCAAGTTTTGTTGAGGGGCCTTATTTAGTTTTTTTTTAACAAATGAAACCAAAGTAAGCATCCATACAAGAACTTATACAAGAAACAATATAGCAAGATTTTGATAAAATGAGAAAGTATGCGATCAAAGAATAAGCACAATTTACAAACACCGACTAGGTATTCCACATCTTTTGGTACCGATAGAATAAACCATCTACAGGGCAACAATCTAATATGACAATGTATTTCCATATCAAAATTAAATATATCAAGATAACATTAAAACACGATTACGTTGTTTAAATCTATAAAAGCAAGCACATTCCAAATCAAATCTTTCAGAAAATCTGATTATTTTCCACTAAAGTTCTTCATTGAATGAGAAAATATTCAGTACCTTTTATTTGTCAACTATTCATTTCACACAAGACTATCCAAGACCACATGGCAATTTCATAAAGACTAATTACCAGAAATTGTGATGTATATTGTTATCGAGATACAAAATGACGTACATCCCGACAGAAGCCATATTGCCCAACCCTACAAAGCAAAAGGACATATTTTGGATACACTCCACCAGCTGCACTTTGACAAAATAATATCACCTAAATCCACTCTTGAAGACCCATCCTTTCCTTTGAGCCCATGCCTAAAACGTCATACTCCTGCATCCAAGGCTACAGGCGACGTGTATTCAACAGCTGAATGCTGAAGGTTACACTATCTTGCTTTTGCATGTTCTTGTGTGCTCACACAAAGGGTCAACCAAAGCAGCCGAGAGCACACGTAACAGGCTTCGAAATATTTGTGCCGCGATGCTGTTGAGAGAGAGCCCGATGTGACCGAGACCAAAGAGGAGAGGTGTGCTACCATGTAGTTTATCTTTTTATGGAAAACTCTGTTCTTTTACTTCAGGACCCTTTGGTGAGCTTCAGCTTTGGGGTATTGGTATGGGGTAGCTTTGAAGACAGATTGGATGTAAAATCAATTTGTATTACATCATAATGGCTTTAAGGAACCGCAAAATGCTAAGTCAGACAGACAGAAGTAGATAGAGTTACAGCCACACGCACACAACCATACATGACACAAACGTAAGAGTGTAATTGCAGTGTATCCAACTGTGGTAGCGGCGAACATTCATTTACACACAGGCACATGGTGGAACTACATTTCAATGGGCTGTGCATAATTGCAGTGTATTAAACCGTGGTACAGGGGAATGTTCATCCGCATGACATTTTGAAACTGAAAGACCGTTACAAGAAAGAAAAGAAAAAGAACATAATAAATCCCTCCTGATGCCAGCTTTTCCGTTTCTTCCATGGAAAAACAGTCAAATAATGTCTTTCTCCTTCCATCAGTGCAGCGCTGCGTCAATTCCTATTAAGCATAAGGCGCGTGATGCTGGTGGGACGGGGCTGCGTTTTCCAGGCGCGTGCCATACGACTTCTCGTTAATAGTCGTTGGCTTTACGAGGGATCGGGGCTGCTTAAATTAAGGCTCTGCGGTACCTGGCACACCCGATGTTCCTGGAATGACTGGCGTAGGAGGAGGAGCGGTAATAACGATGAGCCATATAGAGTATTCATACAACTACACAACAATTTAAAAACCATATGGAAATAAATTAGGGGGAGCAAATGTGGTTTGAGGTTGACAGAGAAAATGGGAAAAGTCAGCTCTCTTCTCTCGGTCTCAGGTAGGACTTTTATTGACATCTCTGGATCAGAAGTATGCCACGTGTGGCTCATAAGCATCCAGCCTTTCCACATAAAATACAGCCGCTCATGTGTCCACATGTGTGTTGTTAGCACACGCAGATACGGATCTGTGTTCAGGTCAACCCGTCCTTCCAGACGCATGAAGTCATTCTCAACCATTTCAGACGCCGCAAAACGCAACTGCCTGGAACAGTAAAAAAAGAAAGAAAAGAAAACAGAGAGAGGGATCCGCGTAATTTACAAGAGAAATGAAACGAAATTTCAGGAACTCAGGTCTCTATGGAAGAATATGAGTCAGGATTACTCAGAGAAAATCAAAAGGTGACCAACTGAGAGTCTCTAATGTAGTAGATATTTATTGCAGAATACCACAATGAATGTCTGGTGGATGTGTCAAACTGGCTTTAAGGCTTCACACCTGTTCCACACATGGAACATAAAATGTAGAAAATTATCACAATTCAAAGCAACAAACAATAAAACAGAAAAAAGGGTCAAAGGAACGTTGTCCTTACAATATTCCGGTCACCACAGAAACACCTGTTCCCAAATAGTAAAGACGTTGGATGGATTTAAGAGATCTGATCTGATCCAACAAAGAAGAAGCTATACCATAGTTGTTATACTATAAAAATGGGGGGAAAGAGCTGTAGGGGAGGGAGGGGAGACTTACCGGGACACTTTCTTCCTGCAACACAAACAGCAGTTTCGCACACAGCAGCAGATACTGCCACTACACGATTGCAGCACGCACTAACTAAAGCCTCCCATGCAGGAAGCCACCCACACACCAGGTGTATTGGCCCAACCTGAACAGACCTGAAACTCCAGTTTAATTTCCTGCCTCAGTGTTCACGGGGGCTCCACCCTTCTTTCTTTTCTTTTTTTGACCTCACAATACAATTTGATTGTGCACAGAAAGAAAAGAGAGAACAGACAAAAGAAGAGTATTTTTTATAATTGTTCCAATTGTTTAGGACGTTACTTCGTTTTAAACCAGGTCTAAACACAAATGAAAGACTGTTTGACAAGACATGATTTCCACCTGTGATGGATCTTGATGCCATTTCTGATCATATCATACAACAATAAACATGTTGCACAGAACCTAAATGGATTCCTTACTTATCTTATTAGTTTTACGAAATAGCACTCAAAGCACCGACCACCCTGCACAGTGCAGTCTCCTTTATACATGCAATGACAACAGGTGGCCACTAGATGGAGCAACCGGCTCACTAAATATCTCCAGACCACACATTGTGTGGAGAAAAGAAAATGACTTAAACAATTGTGGAAAGTTGCAGGCCTGTAATTCTGCATGCTTGCTGGTGTGCGTTTATGTGCCGGACTGTGAAGTGTGTCTCTGTCCTCAACATGACCTCAGATGTGCCTCAGGGTGTCAGTAAAGATGGGCACCAGTAATCTCATCCCACTGACCCATTGATTACTAAAAGAAAGGAGGGGCCCCATAGGTAAACACACACACACACACACACACACACAAGCAAGCAACACCTGGGTTTTTCCTGCAAAGACAAGACATAATGTCTGCTGTAAAAGGTCCATGGAACTGGCAATAATGGTACTAATAGATTGTTACTCTGTTTTAAACCAAACAATTACAACAGTTCAAAACTGTAAATTACATGTCCACCTCCCAGATTACCACACACTGTGTCACCGTGGGCTCTGAAAATAATTAATGCATAATGGACAAAATAAATAATAAAAATCACTAGTTGCAGAGCCACAATGTCGTCCCAACACCTCGTCCTCCTCTTTGCCCTCCTCCCATCCCTGCCCCTCTGGTTCCCATGCACACACACACACACACACACACACACACACAGCAGCTCTTTGTCCCTTTCTGACCCATTAACAAGCGAGACCACAGTCGCTATCAGTCGGCGCTCACACATTCCACATGGTCTCTGTCCTTCTCTCTCTCACTCCCACACACACACACACACACGCACACACACACATAATTTGTTAATGACCAATTCTATTAATCCTAGACATGAAATGGCCAAATTAATTATCCCGTAACAGATGGACAGAAAGAAAAAAGGACGGATGGACTGGGGGTTTTGGTGGTGCCGAGGGACAAAACACACTTTACTTAATAAAAAATAAAAAAATCATTGTTACAAGTGCTTTACTGCTCTACTTTAAGCCCTGTGTCTGAAATTGTATTTATTTATAAGGAAGGAGAGGCCGGCGCATTAATCCTCGATACAAACAGTATATGTACTTCGCCTTGCGCGGATATTAATTAGATGACGACGCCAGTGTAGTTGGTAACCTACATCCTCACCAGATATCCCTGCAAGCCAATTGCTCCACCTGGATCGCTAGCAGGAAGTGCTCCCAGGTGAGACAGCTGGTTTGACGGACGGACAGATGGTGAGAAGGGATATAAAACGGATAAGGAAGCGATGAAACAGACGCAGAGGCCAACGGAATGGTGCCGGGTCTACGCACGCCTGTTGGTGTGTGTGTGCGTGTGTGTGTGCGTTTACAAGACGCGTTAACAGGGCACAGCGGGAAAGTGGAAGTGAGCCCCATTAATGGATGCATAATTGATAAGAGGCGATCATAGGATGGAGGGGGGTGAGAGAGAGAAAGAGAGAGAGAGAGAATGAGAAAGGATGAGAGATACGATCATTTAAGGTTGGGAAAAGTTGATAAAAGAGAGAGAGAAAAAAAAAAAGGTGGAGCACTTACACTTAGACTGAGAATGCATGGCCCACATCTGGACAAAAATAACTTTATTTTAGCGTTCCCTCCCTCTGCCAGCTAAAGAAAAAGAATCCCTCATAGTATCAACAAGCATTTGAGTCCCATGCAGCCGGCCAGAGTAGACATGGCTATCCCATCAGCTCATATTAGCTTGCAGCAGATACAGCTTTATGTTGTCCAGGAATGCCTAAAAGGGGGCGCCCCAGTAGATTACCAGGAAAGAGAGTGTAGCTTTAAGGCCAAGTCCTTGCTGTCTACCCCTAGCTTTCCTGTGTGTCTCTCTCTCTCTATCAAAATAAAGCAGAAATGCCCAAAGAAAAAGAATCAACTAAAACAATATGTCTACAGCAATTTAGAAACACCGTTGTTAAAAAGTGTATTTTTCAATTAATTTCAATAAAATATCAATTCATATACATATCTTATCTTGGTACTAATAAAAAACAATGTGGGGACAATGGCAACAAAAAAAAAAATCACTATTTGACGTGGCTGTTTTCAAGATAGTTTAAAGCCCTTTGCCCTGAGGTCTAATAACGCGGCCCCTCATCTACTCGGCAAGTCATTCTGAAGGGTTTAATTCATTCAGGGAAAGAGTCCAATCCCAGCAAAAGCTAAAGGGGGTCAATCGGCAGCCCAGCGAGCAGGTAGCCAGCCATCTGCACCAGCTAGATTACAAAACTACCATCTATCTGCGAAAGAGCGATCTAAAAATAGGGCTTTTATTTTGTTAATCCCTTGACTGGCGGCTTTTTGGAAATGCTGCATTTTCACTTGACAGTCCTGACGCAAAAACGAATCCCAAACTATCGAGGCACGTAAACAAGCTTGATGGGACGCTGCTTCAGTAGCCACAGTAAATCAAATCAGGGTTAATTTTGGTCCCATTGCAAAAAGCTTGTGTGAAGAAAACCCCTCAGAAAGGGAGTAAACATTGTATTATAAAAGCAGGTGTCAGTCTGTTCTTACACACTGATTTTGATTCTGCATCCGTCTCCCTCCTTCTGTCTTGTGGCTCACCTGGTCACAGGTGTTTGAACAGCACCCAGGCCTTCTTTTGTCCTTTTTTGCGTTTTATTTTTTCTTTACTGCTTTTGACCACAATTACAGAAGCCACAAAGAGCCACACCCAGCGCTCACAGCAAGCACAGGTGCTCCTGCCGACTCTAAAAGACACAGGACTGAGAGGGATGGCCTGTCCTTCATCGCTTCGGCAAATAAGACACGAGCCACTGCTCCCTCTGCGACACAGAAACATCACTTGTAGCGTCTGATAATCCCGGCGCTGAGCTGCTTAACAAACAATTATTAGATGCCACCCAGCTGGTGGTGTGTGTTTGTGTGTGTGTGTGTGTGTAGCATCCTTTTTTTTTTTTAAATACCAGACTAGATTCCAGAGTGATAAATAGTCGGCCTGCAGAGATTCAAAACTGTATTTCAGATGCAGCTCAAAACGTGCATTGCTTTGCTGCTCTTAATGACCGTTTTATTTGTGCATTGAGGAAAAAGTAGGAAACGTTTGTGGTTTTCCTGTAGGGAGTGGATTTACACACAAACCAAAAAAAATCCAAAAAGCAGAATGAAATTTAGTATTTTAGCCGCACAACAGCAGCCACACAAACACAGGTCTAAATCTGCCGGGGTGACGGCGAACCACTCAATGCTCCCCTCGTCCTCAATCACGCGCCTTCACCCTCCCATATGGACAAGTGCCTCTTACAAAAGTGGTTACGAAGAGCTGGGGCAGGTTTAAATGATGTCCACGCTTGTGAATTAGGGAGTAGTTGAGAATGTTTTTGTTGACGTCGGCCCGGAAAGATTTATAAAGTACAAAAAAGGACCCAGTGTCCTCTGAGGGACTCCTACTGTTTGGTGAGAAAATGTTCTTCCGAATGGACAAAAAGGAAAAGAGACTCTGTCCTGGGGAGGACCTGGGGGGCGCTGCAACCTTTTATTGTGTGGCCGCTCAAAGCAGCTTAGAAGTCTTACCGGGCTCCGTTTTGGTTCTGTGTTCAACCTACACATGCAAAATCGGTCCTAGCATCCAGTCAACGCGCCCTGCTTTCCGTCCTCCTTCCACCCCGGCAAATAAAGCCGCCCCCACTCAGCACCCTGTTCTTCACTTGAGTGATGAAGCAAGGACCCTGGAGGTGGAGTGACCTGACCCTGACCCGCAGACAGATGGGCCGCGGCAACCAACAGCTGAACTCCACACTTCACGTAATGGGATGCTCAAGTGTATGTGAATGCAACCCACACACCTGCATAGTGAGCAGAATCACATGGCATATTCTCCCATCCAAAATCTGGTAAAGTAGTTAGCAATTTTAAGACCTTTCCGCTGCCTTTGACACAGTGAACCACCAGATCCTCATGTCCTCCCTCCAGGACCTGGGTATCTCAGGCACCGCGCTCTCACTCTTCTCATCCTACCTCACCGACCGCTCTTACCGGGTAACCAGGAGAGGATCTGTGTCTGAGCCTTGTCCTCTGACTACTGGGGTCCCTCAGGGCTCAGTCCTTGGTCCTCTTCTCTTCTCTCTGTACACCAACTCTCTCGGCTCTGTCATTCGCTCGCATGGCCTCTCCTACCACAGCTATGCTGACGACACCCAACTGATCCTTTCGTTTCCCCAATCCGCAACACAGGTAGCAGCACGAATCTCTGCCTGTCTGACCGACATCTCTCAGTGGATGTCCGCACACCACCTGAAAATTAACCCGGACAAGACTGAACTTCTCCTCCTTCCAGGAAAAGGCTCTCCCACCCACGACTTGACTATTAACTTCAACAACTCAGTGCCGGATCCTACTCTGACTGCCAGGAACCTCAGTGTGACACTCGACAGTCAACTCTCCCTGACTGCCAACATTACCGCAATAACACGCTCCTGTAGGTACATGCTGTACAACATCAGGAGAATACGACCTCTTCTCACTCAGAAGGCGGCACAGGTTCTGGTCCAGGCTCTGGTCATTTCACGGCTAGACTATTGCAACTCCCTCCTGGCAGGTTTACCTGCTAATGCCATTCGACCTCTACAGCTCATCCAGAATGCAGGTCTTCAACCTCCCGAAATTTACCCACACTACGCTCCTTCGCGACCTTCACTGGTTACCGGTGGCCGCCCGCATCCGCTTCAAAACATTGGTACTTGCGTACCGTGCTGCGAACAGATCGGGCCCGGTCTACATCCAAGACATGGTCAAACCGTACACCCCAGCCCGTTCGCTTTGCTCGGCTTCTGCCAATCAGCTTGTAGCTCCTTCACTTCGAGCTAAACACTCAACAAAATCACGACTGTTTGCTGTGCTGGCTCCTCATTGGTGGAACGAGCTTCCCATTGACATCAGGACAGCAGAAAGTCTCTACATCTTCCGTCGCAAACTAAAAACACATCTTTTTCGACTATACCTTGAATAGGGAAGGTAGAGCCGTAGTAGCACTTAAATGTCCCTTACCGATAGCACTTTGTTGTTTAGCACTTTAGTAGCACTTAAATGGCACTTACGGATAGTACTCTGTAGTTTAACGTTATTGAAGAAATTGTACTTGCTTGATTCTTGTTGTTCTAGGTTTGGACTCTTGGTTTAATGCACTTATTGTAAGTCGCTTTGGATAAAAGCGTCAGCTAAATGACATGTAATGTAATGTAATAGGGAAGGTAGAGCCGTAGTAGCACTCTAGTAGCACTTAAATGTCCCTTACCGATAGCACTTTGTTGTTTAGCACTTTAGTAGCACTTAGATGGCACTTACGGATAGTACTCTGTAGTTTAACGTTATTGAAGAAAATGTACTTGCTTGAGTCTTGTTCTTTGTTTGGACTCATGGTTTAATGCAGTTATTGTAAGTCGCTTTGGATAAAAGTGTCAGCTAAATGACATGTAATGTAATGTAAAGACCCTGTAGTACTGTGTTAGTAAGTGGTTTTCATAAAGAGGTGGAGTCATCAGATCCTTTAATACGCACACACACACACAACTACGCACCACCCGAGACCTGAGCTGGTGCTCCACATAGTAACGCAAACGATCATGCAAAACCTTTTGGACGTTTGCATGAGCTTTAATTCGATGACTGTCGCCGTTGGCAACATCACCGCCATCAATTCATAATGACATAAGTGAATGCGAGTCCAGTCTGCAGCGTAGCTGGCAAGCCAGAGCAGGAGAGAGTGTCGGCACCATCGGAGAGATTTGCACACACACACACACACACACACACACACACACACACACACACACACACAGTACATTTTTCTCTGCCTAATTACAACCAATGCGTCTCACCACTGACGGACGGCTTTTCCAGTTTGGAAGAAGTATGCACTCTTTTGCTCTCTGACCATGAGGCATTCTTCGACCAAGTACTAGCACAGTGGGGATGTCAAGTTAGATAGGACTTGATAAGACTGTGCTCAGACCCACAGGAAACAAATTTAATTTGCAGGGTGTGTTGGCCTTATTGTCTTAGTCCATTTTGACTGTTGAAACGCTGGATTGATTGTTCAGCTTTTTAATTGTGCAAACAGACTCTGTGTGTACTTGTCTTGGCGAATAGCACCTCCCAAATTACCGACACCCACAGGTCAACTTGCAGCTTGATACTGTGTGTGTGTTTTCATGGGGGTGCCAAGCCTTTCTGTCTTACCAAATCTTCTTCACTCCGATATCGCTCAGATCCTCACAGCAGCCGTTACAATGTCATTAAACGATCTGAACTGTATTTTGGGGGGGGGGGGGGGGGGGGGGGGGGCTTTAGAGTCGGGTTGCAATGATGATGATGATGATGATGCTTTGAGTCTGTATGGTTGTGTGGTTATGATTAGATGAGTGTTAAGCAGTCACTCTAGATGCTCGGGAGAGGCTTGACCTGAGCCTGTCCGAGCAAGAATAAGGGCCGACAAGATGATCCGAACACCTGATTTGGCTTCAAGACACGTTTGATTTCACACCGAAACTCGAGATCAGACAAGAGGCGTCGGTTAACACTGCGATAAAAATTAATTTCTAATCTTTTTTGGAAGCTCAGGTCACGGCATGTAAAAACAGGCCTCTGTGCAACAGGTTACAATTGCCACAAAAACATTCCGCTGCAATTTGCAGGACCCACTGAGACGCTTTAGGTTTAATGTCATGCACTTAATGCTGTGTTACTATATTAGGGCAGCAACTAATGATTTCATAATTATTTGGCAATGTTTCCCACAGTTCAAGATGATGTCATCAAATGTATGTCCAAAAGATATAATGATCTTCACATTGGAGAAGGTGTTGGAGTAGCTACTTTACAAATTATTCAAAGATGCTTTGATTACCTAAATAGTTGCAGACTTTTCCTGTTGACCGACTAATTAATCACTTGACAATCTGGCTCTTGAAGGAGTTTCTCTACTCCGGCCTACCGAGAGCTTCTCTTGTAAGCCTCTATTTTCTTACGTTTTTTTGCACCGAATTGCTCCGCTTCTGGTAATCGTGAACTCCTGAGAACGATAACAAAAGACCAGCGATGGGCAAGCTGTTGCATGCAGTTAGCTGCCGAGGCTGTGAGACACTGGGTAGAAAGACAAACCAGAGGTGTTTACACACAGATCAGCTGTGGTTGATGCATGGTAAAGCAGCTCAACTGCTTTCCGCTCCTGGGAAAGTGAGTGTGTGTTGATTTCACCTGAGGCAGGGAATGGGGAGAAGAGAACAGGATGATCCAGCAGAGAGAGAGAGAGAGAGAGAGAGAGAGAGCTCTACTCCACAATGACATGCAGCCGAGGGCAGCTCCTCCTCCTCCTCCTCCTCCTCCTCCTCTCAAGCAGAGAGCGGTATCGCTTTCCGCCGCGGCCTGCAGTCTCTATCTTGCTGCTGCTTTGTCAGTGAAATCAGAGACGCGGGGAGGCAGTTTGTTAAGCCTGGAATAAAACATCAAACTCTCCAGAAGAATCAAAATAAGTGTTTGAGCTGTCCCGGGACAACGGTTTAATGTAAAAGCGAGGCGATTAGCGGTGGGTTGAACGTCATCGTTTCCACCCTTTAAAGGCTTTAGTAGGTTAGGTTGCAAGGTCGGGGGGTTAAGTTCTGTGGGAGTGAACAACTCAAGGGGTAACTTGATTGGACGTTTGCTACTGTGTCACAGTTTTTTCTGGACCTCATCAAAAACAGAAGCCTCATATTACCAAAACCACTTTTGGGCCTGACTGGGAAATGTAGTGACTCTGCACATATCGGGAGGGACCCCGCCTGGTTCGTGAACTTCACGGATGCTAACATCTGTGGGCTAACAGCTCTTTCTGAACGGAGCATCGGGTATGAACATATACATTCAGGTCACTTCACACAAACTTATTTCCCACATCTCCCAAATACAAAAGGGAGTAGCCATCTCCATAACACACTGACACTATTTCTTCAGATAACATATCTTGTGGATAAGTTCATCGTTTGGCTGAGCCCAGATAACTCTTAGTGAGTCAGTGGAGGAGTACCTGCCTGCTGTGAAATACTGTCAGTGCTGAGAAATTAACTTCACCGTCCCAAAATTTAAAATAAATATGGAAGGGAAAATGCTCAAAATGCACGTGTGCGCGTGTGTGTGTGTGTGCCTTTACAGCAATGCAAACGTTAGAGAATGCAGGAGAGAATGCAAATCATGTTAAAGCCGTGAGTATCGAGCCATGATCTGATTGGATCATATCTGTGATACAAGCGGGTGGGTCCAGACAAAGCCCCACTTGCTCTGAAGATGAACTGCGATCCGGACATGGTCGCATGGTCTCATTCTGGTTTGTCCTTTGAAGGCCAAAGCATGTTGGCCATTTGGATTATACAGCAAGGATTAATCCTGGCAGATAGGAATCTAGACTGCTGGTAATCCATGCAACATAGTGTATAGGTTTTTGTACAACATACAAGACAGTGATTCTCACCCATCAGCCACATGTGGACCAAGACTACACTGTATTTCTATTCCAAGCACTGCATACGCCGATCTCATTGTTTATCAGTTTCCTCCCTGTGGCTGAAGTTGTGCTGCTCAGCAAAATCAGCTGCTGCAGTGTTTGGACTAAAACGTTCACTGCGTCTGAAACCCGGGACTAAGATCTCGTGACTTTACCTTTGCAAAATTCAGTACCTTATAACTGTGTGGGAGCTGTCAGGCATGTGGGAGAACACCAGTGGCATTCACTTGATTTGTGAAGCTTTTTAAATATTTAGGGAGGAACACATTGGTGTTCCGGTTGGGAAACTCTCTTCTAGGAACACAAAATGACATTTATGTTTCATGAAGTTACATTTCTTTTCAGTTGTATGCTGCTGCAAGGCCTCTTGTGTCTTGTGTGTTCCCTCCAGGTTGGTTGTGACATGTGTGAGATGTACAGCGCACAGACCTCTGATGCTGTACTACTTCTCTCTAGCAACAGTAACATAAGCCAAGAGCCTTAGATATACCTTGGGTCTAGAACATACACAACAGCAAGTGACACATGCTGTGAGCGGATACATTTTATGATAAGATAACTTGAAATCGGATTGGTAAAAAAAAATCTATCCAATCCGGCATTTGAGACTGTTTTAGAGAACAACTCTAGTTCTCAGGTGAAATGGTTGGTGAGTGTATCCCTGGCAGATCTCCCGCCACAAGATGTTGGGATCTCTAACACCAGTTCCACCCTGTAAAGAAACAGTCCGTTCTACAGTGGCCCACTGGCACACAATACCCCTCTGTTCACCAGATAGCAAATGGTCCAGTCATCGCCCTCCATGCCACCAGCCCCCGCCCCCCCCCCCCCCCCCCCCCCCCCCCCCCCCCTTGCCATCTCTCGGTCTTTTCTCTCTGTATCTGTCCTTCCCTGACCATGACAGAAGCTGCTGATGGTCAGTCAGATTAGCATCCAGTAGCTGAAGAGACAACTTAAAAACGAACAGAGAAAGACCTGCTTTGTCTCGACCCGGTGCCGACGACCCCGGAAGCAAGAGAGGAAACTTGGTGGACAGAAAAAAGCATTACAAAGGCCATAATAAAGACCGACTGTGAGAGCCTTCTGTTCTTACAGTCCACTACTCAACTGCACTAGCTCTCGAAACACTTTAGATATTAAGACAAGCCTTTGCGTCACATCTGCCGGAGTAACGTGTCGATGACCCATGCAAGCTACAGTCCTTTAATATTTTCGGCACCATAAACAAACTCTCCGACCCGGTGAACTTACAATCCTCAACTCCACCCTGCGGCATTCATTTATTCAAACTTCATTCAAATCTGAAATGACTATGCATGATGACTGGTATCTATCAACTGTAGACCTTGTAGTAGTAAAACTGACTCGCTCAGCCCATGTCTCATTTGTTTAAGTACAAAGATTCGAATGTCTGTTGTCATATTACCCTAAGAAAGGGGTGAAAATGTGTTTCAGAATTGTTACATAAATCCTAATTCATGGGGCTGTTAGGTTGCTGCTACTGTTGACTGCAGTGCAAATGTGTTTATGTATATAAAAACATTGCATCTATTTTTTTTAATCAATTTTAAATTTTGGACTTTACAACGCTCAATGTTTGGATCACACAAGTTGGAAATGATCCACCTTAAGCCAAGGGTCATACCAGACTTATAAACCTACTCTCTGTATTTGTAGCACCGTTTTTTGAGTAAGTAAAAAAGTAAGCAAAGCTTTTCAATTAGTGGATGTGTTTCTTGAATTAGCTTGTGCTTCTTTTATTCTTGCTTTTTTATTTATTTATTTATTTATTTATTTGACACGTGTTATTGTAATTTAAATTACAAATGAATTACTTATATAAACTACACTTGTCTGTTATTGGACATGCAAGTAATGTCTAACATAGCGGAGGATAATGTGCAATATTTTTTTTAATGACTTGATCTGAGACCAGCACACAGAGTCCTATTGGTTTAGATGGTTCACGATTCTATCCCCTTGTCTGCCATCATGCAGCTTGAATAGTTCTAATCACGTGGGCCAAGCCATCAAAGATTGAAGTCTGCATAGTTAATGGTTCCAATAAGCTCTTGTGAAGGGGTATTCACAGTCAAATTGATGTAATTGCACTCAATGAGCAACGAGGGAATAAACAGAGAGTAGGCCAAGTGTAATGAACAAGAATGAATGCCTGTCCTATACATGCACAGACAAACATGCATGCACACAGGAGTTTGACAACATCCTCGGGGACAAAAGTTGACAAAAGTTGGGGAACAAAAGCCTGCATTCACAAACACACACAGACCTCCTTTTGCAGATCAAACATTTACGCGTTGTGGGGTGTAGTCTAGAGGCAAATAAGTGGGGGGGGGATGTTAATAGGCAAATGAAAATGCAGGGCCTACAGGCCTTGTGGGGCCTGTAGCCAGAAGGAGGTGGCAAGAGACACGACAACAAGTGTGCAGAGCTACAGCTGACACTACTTGAGACACACAAAGGGGGGATTTAGCCCAGCGTTGCTGTCTGCAGTCCCTGCTAAGCAAGAGGAAAAACAGGCAGCTAAAGAAAACCCTCTTGGGCTAATCAGCAGTATTCTGAAGAACTCAAGGCCGCTGCGAGACCCCACCCACCACCACAAAGAACACAGCATACCTTACTACTCACAACTCCCCCACCCCCCGTTTCAATCTCCCGTCTAATCGCATCAATGCCTATACTGCAGCGAGGTCATGGGTGGAATCAATTTCTCAAGAGGTACCAGGACGTGATACATGGTTGGCATTAGATTTACATGAAAAATACGATCAGAGAGGGAAGCAAGTCTGGACCAGCTATGCACTCTTACTTTATCGCGCTTCATGACTGGAGCTGGGAAGCCAGGAGGAGTCATGTAGTGAAGGTACTATTCCTTACCGGAGGGTAAGGCCGCTCGCATGGTTCAAACAAACAAAACAACGTCCAAAAATTAAGCTCTTCTGAATGTTACATTCTCACCATCTACAACCTGTGACCATTAGACTCTCACAACATGACTGCGTTTTAATTACCTCTGGAAGAATGGCAGTTTGTACGGCACGGTCGAGTTACTGTCGTCGTCATCTTTAGAGCCAGGCAGGAAGGATGGCATCAGTCACAGGACCGCCGTTAAAGCTCTCCAAGCACTCTAAATATCACAACACAAGCTACATGAATACTGCAAACCTCACGGCGCATTAATAGAGCACTGGATATCTATTGCCGACAGGTGACAGATCTTCTCACGCTGATGGTGCAAACTTGAAGCTGTACTGTACTACAAATCCTCTGTGGTTGCTGCGATTTACTGGACGGAGCCACAAACAAGTGCACGCTTTAGCTTATTTTGGTTGCGTTCGCTCCAAGCGTGTTGAATTATTTATGGGGCAGCCATAAGGGGAATAGGCGTAGTAATGCTAGGCAGGGGCCCTGCATGGAAACCCCTCATAAATAAAGCAACTTTTGACAAATAAGCTTGACGTCAGTCGAGTGAACCCACTCCCCAGCTGTGTAAGGCTATACACCTTTCACTGATAACCAACAAATTAGCTACAAGCCGTCGCAGACTTCAAGTATGTCTCCACCTGATTGTGCGACAATTCCTTTTCAAGCAATGTTTTTTTATTCAAAACAGTAGACTTGCAAAACCTCAAATTTGCAAGATTATGATCGAGACATTTAGTGTGTAGAGTATTCCAACCAGCGTCCGAAATACACAAGGGCAAAAGGCAAAACTGCCCCTAAGAAATATAATTTTGCCCCTGATATCACTATGAGAGGGGCAAAAAATGCCCCCATAATTTCCTCTAATAATTATGATAATTTAATGAACTTGTCAAAAACATCGTAGCCTTGACCCGGTCCAGTTGCCATATCATGTTTTTTGGATTTCCGCCTTGATGTTGAGTGTGCGTGATGAACCGAATGGAGCACTTCTTGACCTCCTGTGAGTGTGAGGAGAAATGAGGATCAGCCAACACAGTCAGTGTCAACATCTCAGGGACAAAAGAAACAATCCACACACCCAGCCACCATCGAAAAAGGAATATAGATCGGCTTGGGGTGGAGGAAGATGACGAGGGGGAAAAAAGACACACATTTTTGCAAGGCATGTCGAAGTTGTGGACAGAGAGTTGCCAAATTCGTCATCAATCAAAGCACAGGTTGAATTATTCCGCAGACTTCATCAAGGGGAGAAACAACGTCAAGAAACACGTGGCCATCGCCTGCGGTGAGTGTTAACTATCGGTAGTAGTAATTATTTTGAACTTATTTAGTTTGCGTTAGCTAGCTAACATTAGTTAGCTCTGATAGTGCATTAGCTACAAAGGCTTGCTTGCTAGCTAGCTAACGTTAGCCAGAGTGCAGTCACATCCTCATAAGTTACTGCCATCTTGTGGTTCACAACCAATCCTCTATTTGGGGATAAATACAATTAGTTGAGACTGCAGTTGACTGGGGTTTTCAAGGGTTAAATGTTTAGATTAAATCCCTTATCACATGTAACATACTATTGTTGTTTTTGTTTGTTCAATCTCAACACAGTGGAAGACCTAATGATGATCTCACTGGAGGGATCAGAAGAAGAAGATGCAGCTGCTGCAGCATGTGAGGAATCTGCTGTGAGAAGAAAGCCAAGCGGCCCCATAAAACCCTGGGCAAGTCAGACCAGCAACTTCTCCAATGGTTGACAGTGACACAGATGACAATGATGAACTGGTGCTATTTGACAAATAAGCCACTCATATGTATATGTACTTATTTATTATTTGTCAACACTGTACATAAAATGTAATATTCGTTTTCATTTTCTGAAAAATTGGTTGCAAATTGAATTGAATGAATCTATATATAGATAGCCCTTTTATTACATTTTGTTTAAATTGTTATATGTTATAATATATAAAAAAGTTAGAATTGTTAATGGTTGTTTAAAAAAATGTAACAACAATAAATAACCACAAAGAAATAAGAGGAAAATGTAATATGATTGTCTGGTTTCTGTATTTTTTGTTTTAAAAAATCTAAGAAAACACTTTGAATCTGTAGACTACTGCCCAATAGTCTTCTTATTGTCATTTGATGACAGTTGCTCATATACTGTAAGCCTAAATAAATATATTTATTATTTTGAACAAAGGTTAAATGTTATTTCACAAGTTTCAAAAAGTGCCCCCAATTCTTTTCTCTGCAATTCTTTAAATACCCCTGGATTTCAGTCAGTGGGGGCAAAAATTGCAACAGCGTACATACATATTTCATAGGATGCCAGGTTTAGTAATGGGCTAGTATTAAAGTAGGTTCACCTCAATGTGGTCAGGAGGGAGCGCGCAGGAGACCTGAGGAACCTCTCAACGCTTAATGAAAAGGCCCCAAACCATCTGACAACCACTAATTTCAACTCTCTGGTCTTTGCTTTACTGACAGAATGGCTGCATTCATGCAGGAACAGACACTGTTGTAATCCAGGCATTAAGAAGAGCCACTGCTAACCACTTGTCCTAAAGATCCCAGTTTAGGATCCATTTAGTCCCTAGTGGACATTTAAGATGAAGAAGGAAATGGGAGTGAAAGAAACAATGACGTTTAAAATGACAGTTTTCGTCAGACAAGGTAATTTCCTTGTGATTCAGAGTGAGCTGATAGTGATCCAACCTAATGCTTGGATTAAGAGTCTGAAACCACTATATCCTACCTACCCTTAAGCCCCAAGAAAATAGCCTCGCTGCTGACAAGCCGTTATGGAGGCCAACTCTTTGGCTTTGCCATGAACAGCAGCATTGGGCTGCTGACAGGTTCCTCAACAACACAAGCTGCGCCGCTGCGCCGTTTGTCTCAATCAGCAGATCGCTTGGAGGAATTCTAGGAGTTAAGCCTTGCGCGCATAGCATTCTTTAGTTCCCACACCTCCCTCCCTACCTTCCAGCCCACCCGCCCCTACTCGGTGACCCCTCCATGCCGGCAACAAAACCCTGGGAATGTGAGCTATGCAGGGCTCCAGCTCGGAGACACCTGTCCAGACAGACAACACGGGGCAAAGAGCCCTACGCTGAGCCTTGTCTGCGGCCACTGCATCCGACCCCGCCCTGACCTCGGTCACCTACTGTATGCTCCACACAGACACGCACTCGAGCAGTGTGGGACACCATTTTCTTTTTACAAAATTAAATAAACAAGCTTCTGTTTTTATGTCACATGCACTCACACAGGCCAAGCCACTAAGACAATGTTGAGGTTGCTAACCTTTGCAGGTCTTTTGAACACATTCCCCTTGTATGATGCCTGCAATGACTCTTCATTAAAGAGTCCATTTACCATGTGAAGTGAGGGGCATAATAAAGCCGTCACACACTCGTCAGGATGCTAAGCTGTTGACCTCATAAACATTATAAGCCAGAGCAATAAACTAGACTGAAATACTTATAATAAAAGTCTCCTGGGAGAGTCCCCCCCCCTGCCCAGCTCCCACCTCTTTCACAAAAAAAAAAAAAAAGAAGAAGAACTAGGTTACTACTAGGGAGGGGACGAGGAGCTGGCCAAAAACTGCAGACAAGCCATTGAGGCTTCAGAATTTACACAGAGAAATGTCAGCTCCCTAGAGAGTCCCCTCTGTGGAATTTCAAATACAAGCAGAGGAAGGTCATTATTACCGACTTCCTTGTTTCTTCTCCTCGCAGTGATAGCACCATAACTGTTACAGGAGAGGATCAATGAATGATGGGAGATGTCAGAGACGTTTTTACCCGGTTTAACATCTGAGGAAATGTTTTTCCCAGCGTCTAAACATCGAGTGCTGCACCTTTGCCAAGTGATGACAAAGTGTGCACTGAAGAAAATTGCAGACTGTCTAGAGGGAACAGATGACTATTAATGGCATCTTCAAACTCCTACTGACATCTTGGGTCTGGGAATTTTGAGGGACTGCATGTTTGTATAAAGATACACTAGGGGGGTATTTGGTCGGACAAGGGATCATCGGTATCATGACATACCCTCAAAGCAATAAAGAGTGGCGTTAAGACAGAAACACAGTGGCGTGCCCCCGTCATCAGCATAACATGATGGAGGCCGGCCAAGTGCTGAGTCTCTCGGTGGGTGGCCAGCCAGCGGCGAGCTCCGTGTCACCACACTTGACTTCGCCGGGCACAAGGGCGCCGCCCGCCCGCCACGCTACAGGGCACACTGTACTTCCTGGTGGAGGAGGAACTCCATGTGCGTTTTTGTGGAAGTTGAGAGGCGTGTGACGCGGTGGAACCTTTTCATTATTGTTTGTGTATATGTTTTCATACCAAGACTATTATTTCCTTCCTCTATGCAGGTAATACGAGATGCCCCCGAACAGCTCGTCGTTGTAATACGTTAGCCCGTCCGCTAAAAGCCACATTCCACGATACGTCAGGTGAAATCCCATTGACTCGCGGGGTTTGTCTTTCTGTTAATTACAACAACAAAAAACGGTTCAGCATGGAGAGGCTCACTTCGTTACTTGAATATCACACTCCAAGCTAACTTTTATGTTAGCAAATAGACGATCGCTGCTAGGTTAACCTAACGCTACTTGTTTATACCCCCCCTCCAGCACCACTCAATCCACGTCCGTCATTAGGTGAGTGCTCCTATTATAGCTGTATTATAGCCTCGCATTCTCCAACAAAAAGCCATTACGATATTTTCAACCGTTTTACTACGAAAAACCACCGCTGGCTTTTTGTTTCCATTCGCTTGACAAGTTTGAAGGGAAGTTTCTTTTAGCTAGATACAATATGATGGTAACGTTACTCACTTTGCATCGGAGGTCGGATTTGAGTCGCGCCTCGCTGGTCACAATGTACTCCAGCGGTTCCTTCGAGAACCCAAACTTTTCTGTTGTTGTATCCTCCCTTTTAGAAAACCTCGATGTGCTCCTTTAAATCTCCCTAACTCATACCCGCTTTCTGCTGAACACAACCTTTTAAAAACGTTACGCCTCTGCCGTGCCTTTCTCCAAGACGGGTAAAGGGGGTCTGTCAAGGCGCTGATTTGGAAACGGTTCGTTTATTTAGACACGACGTCAACGGACCGGTGTGTGACAACACAAACTGGTCTGGGATCCGCGCCGTACGGGTCTTTTTCCATAGGCTTTTACCACAGAGGCAGCTCAATCTGCCCTTTCATTGTGCAATATTCTATGAGGGCGTACTCAAAAGTTCGCTTTTGTGTTTTTATTGGCTTGAGGTACTGTCAATCGTAAATTCGCTTCAACAACAGGAGAAAGCTAAACATTCCCGATTGGACAGCATAATGCTGTCAGAAATAGTGTTTATATATATATACATATTTATAAGAAGCTTTGTATTTGCACTGTGTATATATTTATATTTATATATGTATATAAATATACGTATATATAATATATATATATAGTGTTTTGTTTTGATGTTCTACATCCTGGTCCTGAGAGAAACAATATTTAATCCAGCTGTATTTCTTTTTATGTGACCATTTTCTATTATTATTTTTGTAATTAATTGGATCTTATTTAGGAGTAGTCAGCTATTGCAATGGTTATCACTTGGGTTTTTGTGGCGTTAATGTTAGAGGTATAGAGAAATGTTGTTTAATACCTCCACCTACAGGTCATCTTAAGACAAGTAGTCAAGGACCAGAAACGGCACTTTTAAGGATGTGAGTTGATTATTCTACAACAACAACAACATTGCTAATGTTAGATCAGTGTATCTTCAATGTATCTTCAGTCACAGTCAAGTGGGTGTGATCCTGCTGAGCACTGAACGAGAACACTGACAGGCTCCTGAGAGACCTCTGATGTTGTTGGCATTTACCTCCACCCTTCCTCTGCATCCTTTTAATAGTTGCACCACATCCAATATCTGCACTATATGTCATATATTGTGTTTCATTTCGAGGTGGTCATATGTCAAGCACTACATAAGGGGGCAGCAAAACTTGAAACTGATCCTGAGAAATTTCACATTCACAAACACTGTTTTTTTATTAAAGGCAGCAAACAAAGAAGTGGACACCTTAAGACAGAAAGCATCTTACATTATTATAAGATTGTTGTGTGTGTAAGTGTGTGTGTGTGTGTGTGTGTGTGTGTGTGTGTGTGTGTGTGTGAACAAGTACCAGAAATGTGCCAACAATAGAAGCATGCCCTTTTGTGTCCCAACATTAAAGTGTGTTGCGTGCCTAAACGCTGAACTGCAGCTTCTATTGTCCTCATCCTGGGATATGATGTGGGGTATATTGTCCGGGAACAATGGAGCAGCCCTCTTCTGACAGATACTCACTCTGGACCATCAATACAGCCAGGTCAAAGCCACAAACTGTAAAGAGACTGTTTCATTACAAAGGCCCAAGTGTTGACTTGCAAATGACCATTATACTTCAAGGATGCTTCCCGAGGGACTAATTAGTAGCACTCTTTAATGATTATTATATTAATTATATGTCTTTTATGATATATATTAATAGTGTATTTGTAAACTATCCCTCTATATAGTATTATTTATATAAAATGGCATGTGCAGAACCTTTTTTATTGCAGCTAGACAACTCAAAAAATAAAACCATGTCTCGTATTTATAATTTATGCACAAATGAAAATTGTGGCCTTAAAAAATATTTTTGAGGGAGACAGTGAAGCTTGAACTACTGATGTAAGTACATGTAGGGATTTACTGTTTCATGCTTGCGATGTCACAGTACAACCACTAGATGTCAGGAGAGAACAAGTCAGTGCCTTCTGCAGGCCTTTAGTGGCTTTCAAAAAACTTTTTATCCAAAGCCCTCGATGGAAAAACGTGGGAATTTTGTTTGAAACAACATTCTGAAACGGTCTCAGAAAATTGTGGAGAGAAAATGTCAATGCATCCAACTATTTGGCAGAAATAAAAGGTTTTACAATTTTCTGAGACTGCTCCACTCGAGCCAGTGTGTGTCCCGGATGTTGCCATCGGAAGGGGGAGGTGGAGAATAGGGGTTGCAGTCAGGTTGCCAGGTCTTGACAATACCCACATTTGTCCATCTATTTGTTGGCTATTATCTAAATACTACTTGAATTATTATGGGAAAGGTTGTAATCCGGACATTTTATATGGACACTAGATGATCTTTATATTGCATTATTCCAATGTTTGTATTGTGTATTTAGCAACAGTGCTAAGATTGTACTAAAAGTAATAGTTGCAGCTGACTGAAATCACAATGCGTTTCCATCTCTTAACCATCATGCAGATGTCCCTCGTGTTGGTTATATTACATAATTTGATTACGTGACACTTTTCTTAGGCACGATTGACTTATAAAGGCTTTCCCCTACTGGTGAGTGTATGATATCTGGCAACCCAACGCGCAGCTCCACTGCTACATTTTCTGGGCAGATAGAGAGACGGCTGTGAGCCTGAGAGGGAGATGGACTGAGTGAGGGTGCTCTTCCGATCAGTGCTGCCGATAGCATTGAAATACCCACAAGCTAAGTTGAAATAACAAACGGTTTTAAATCGCCGAATCAACAAGAAAAACAGAAAAGAAAAACAGTGCCGTCATCAATCTTTCACATCCCACTCCAAACACACTAACACGGCATTGATGGTAATGTATGCAAGGAAACAACCGAGACTCGGCGATGGGTAAACATCTTTTTGACGTTACTTATTCAGATTTTCCCTTTCCTCGTAGCTACGCTTTGACAATCCGCCATTTTTTTTATACTAAAATCAAAATAAGTGGCTTTGAAACTTGCACGTTCAGCTGTTGCGGCGCTTTCAACAGTTTCGCTACACTGACATTTTGACGCTTCACATTCACGACTGCCTTTTTCTTTTCCTTTGCAGGTGCGACCGAAGAGATTCTCAGCCCTATCAGGTACTTGTTAGCGGACTGCAGCCTGCTAGCTTAGCTAGCAGCAAATAAGATTAAGACGGACACTCTAGCTCAGGCTTCTGGGGAGCACATTAGGCCCCACGTCAGTGCGGAAAATAACCTCAATAAGTAGAGTGGTTTTCTTTGAAATGGCCGTTTGAACGCTGCACAGACTCCCTGGCGTGAACATTGTCGGGTGAAGACGACAAGAGCCGGAATGTATCCGTCGAATTGAGTTGTTTTGGAAAATGTACAAGCGAGTTTTGTTGCAGCTCAAGCTAATGGTAGCTTCGTACTATTAGCTTCGCTCGCTAGCCAGTCCGATTAGGGCCTGACCGCAATCTGTCATTTTAAGGATCCAGCTAGCGAAGCTCTGGGAACGTCAAAGTGCTTCTCATGTATACTGCAGAAATCACGGATAGACTAATGCATTAAAAATATGGTCGCCAAGCAGTGACGAAGGCGAGCACTTGGTTGTTTGACAACATTTTCTGTTTGCCTTATTATTATCGTTAATTAGAAATGTCAGTTTATGTAAGTACATGTTTACCAAGTGAGAAACCAACTACAGCCACAATAGATTAACTATTATGGCTATTTCATTATGTAATTGACAGATACATCTGCTGCTTTCTAATCATAAATAATCAGCTGTTCAAATACTATACCTTAAACATTTGATGCATAAGTACAGGTTGAACAGGTTTGAGGGACCTAGATGAAAGGATGAAATCGTTGTATGCAGCAAGATTAGATTGCAGTGAGGTGTTTGCTTTGTGTGTACAGGCACTCAAATACTCGTCCAAGAGCCATCCAGGAGGGGACCACCGGCATGAGAAGATGCGAGACTCCTCAGATGTCACTCCTCCCTGCAAGATGCTCAGGAGGTCCAACAGCCCTGACCACAAACACATCGACAGCACAGTGCACGGCAGAGCAAAGGCTGTCCACACACAGCGGGCCAGAGACAAGGATGGAGGTGAGAAACAGTGGTCGCCGAGGCCAAAAGAGGTTTAAATCGCAAACAAGTGGCTCACTCATAAATGTTCATATTAAATGCGGTGCCGCCGTGTCAACACTGAAATTCTGCAGCTTTGTGATTTCATTTGTTTTAGTTTGTTTTACTTCAGACCTAGGTACACCCGGCTTATGTAGGTTTGAAAGTAGTAGGTATTCCAGCTGTTTGGAATCAATCAGGCATAGTGTCGATGCACGGAGGAACTTCTGGCGCACCCAACCAAATTGATATTTTTTATCAAGAAGCACTTTTAAACAGTTGGCTTACACATGCTGTTTATTGTGATTACTAGAACCGAAACCACCGCAAGCCTAGATGTTTTCTTCGTGCGTTTAGATTGACTCCAGGTTTTTGAAGAGAATATCTTGTAATTGGTGCCTTTTTGGTGTATGTGAATTTGTTCAGCAGCTGACCAATTTCACTGACTGTACTTATTTTAAGGGTTGAGTGGTTTTTCAGTGATGCAAAGACTTGTGTATAGGTGGCGCTTTCAAATCTTATTGCTTAGTTAGTTTGTTGTGGGTTTTCTTTATTTTTCTTTCCAAGATAACATGAACATAAGGAGACAGAACATTCCTCAATTTCTTTTATTTGATTAATTGGTGGACAAGCAGTTTGACGTGTTGTATAATTTTGGTGTTTTTGTCATTCAAGGCTCAATCTTAGTTTAACATGAGAGTATTGGGTTGAGTTGCTACAGGTGTAAATAATGTTATGATAGATATTGTATGTAGCAAAACACACACAAACTACATTGGACAGTCCTTTTCAAGATTTATGTATCACAAGAAAGACAAATGTATCATCTATCAAGATTTAATATCTGATTTCATGGTTGTCACAAATGTGTACAGACAAGTCACTGATTCTGACCAGCACTGGCATTTCATTTGAAACTGGTAGTTTTCAAAGCTTTTAAAAGGAGCTGGGTATGTGATCAATACTTTTGTATGCACAATATGTCAAATGGCAATCTGTTGCGTGAAAGATGTTGCTTGTAGTGGTGAACGCACATTTCCAGTTCCCCTCAGCACTCTGGAGTATTGTAGCATCTTTCAGTTCATTGTTTTGGTTTTCTGGCCCACCACTGAACTGTCATGTTTGAGTCTCACTGCTGTTATTGGCCCACTTTCCAACTGCAACTGTCATGACCCACCAAGCTGTGATAAACCCACTGTACTCTACCTACCCAGCACCAAACAGCCTATGGGTCTTTAGTAGCTAGCTGGTGAACACAGTGGAGCATTTAGCAGCTACAACCACATACCTATTATTATAAACATCCAAATCAATGCCTAGTTAGTTTGGGGTCTGCTAGATGTTGCTCTGACGTTGCTCATAAAATCTTTTAAAAAATTAATGTGGGTGCTAATGAGCCTGTTGAGCTCATTAGCATATTACAGCAATCAATGCTGCTCATCAAATGTTTAGGTTGTGAACATAATAGGCTGCCACTCAAAAAATAAAAAAAATCTGCCTTCTCATCTTTAAATGTGATAATAAATCTTAGTGTGTGTGTGTGTGTGTGTACTCCATTGTGGAATTGTTTGTCATGCGTGTCAAATTTCACCGCATTCGGGCGAGGGCTGGCACGTGTCTTCAGTTTGGGACCACCGAATGTGTATATGTGTGTGTGTGTATATATATATATATATATATATATATATATATATATATATATACATACTGCATTGTAGAATTGTTTGTCATGCGTGTCAAATTTCACCGCATTCAGGCGAGGGCTGGCACGTGTCTTCAGTTTGGGACCACCGAGTGGTAGGAAACATTCAGAGCGTGTTTCTGATACTCTTGTGGACATCCTGCACGTTTGGTGACGATTGGCCCAAGGGTGGTTGACTTTGGTCAAGTTTTGTGCTGGGTCTCGCACTTACAATGGATCGATGGAAAGAGGACATTTTCATCAAAGTCCCACTCAACACTGAACTAAGATAGGAAACTCCATTATATCACACACTGAATATTGTGAAGAAAGCAAAAGATTAATCATGCAGGTGTGAGAGGCTGTAGGTCTCAACTGCTGGGATTAACACCCTTAAGGTGTCACCCTGGCATTCTGTGTTGGGAACACAAGTTATTGTAAAAGAGCAATACGATATAACATCATGTACCTCCTTGTTAAACCAGGAAATGGCTCTATCAATGTTCAGTCTAAAACACACAGAGTGCAACAGTGGCCAAGCGGTGGCTTTCAGCATCGGGGAGACTGGGCTGGCTCCGAAATGGCCAGATGTTGTATTATGCCGTTCCAAACATGGTTGCGGGTGATGAGAACTGGGAATTGAAGTTCTCAGGGACTGCCCATCAATGCACCGTTGTGAGAATCATTATGTACCTGGGAGAGGGGGTGTTTTTGTTGGACTGATTTGTCCCATGGTAATTGTAGCAAGGTTTTGGTCAGGCCTGTCTAGCTTCAAAATGAGAAAAGGGTCTCTATTACTTATCAGCTTCAGTTATTAGTTTTTAGTCTTGACAAATGTTTGTTTCCATGATATCCAGTGAACATTCTGCTCTGTTTTCTTTTATTTGTTTTCATTGCCCAGTTGCACGTAATATGAGAGTAAAATGTGTTGGTACATTTTGCACTACTGGTTATGCCACAGGTTGATGCTGTATGTAGAGAAACCTTGTCACAAGTATTCCATTTCCTTTTGCGTTCTGCCTCGCTGACATGTATATTATACCCTCCAAAGCAATTAACATGTTTGTTTTTTTTTCAAATGTGAAAATATAAGTGCTTCCACCTGTAGCATCTAATAATAGTTGGGCAGTGCTGAGAAGATGGGCTGAGTTGATGCAGGTTCGGTCTTGCGATCTGATTGCTGCGCATTGTCCGCTACCTGTAGTGTTGGTGGTGTTTGCAGATCGCAATTACCAGGAAGGCAGCTTAGCACTGGGGCAGATTTTAAATCATTGTAAGTAAGCCAGTAACACTAATGGGCTAATATATCTTGATTAACATTACACTTCAGAGTTTTCCATAAACAAATGCTGCACCCCTTTGCTCTTTTTGTTGCCTTGCCAAATAGGCTGCCAGATTTACGTTATTGTGCCACATTTAAATATAACAACAACAAAACACAGCCAAAATGATGGTCCTTTATGTCATTGTGAGCCGATTTGGAGCTTTTGGTGATCAAAATCCCACAGTGTGAATGCTGCTACTACCCACATTAACAAACCCCCACATTCCAATAGGACATCAAATTAACCAGAGTACACAGGCAGGCTAGCGTAATGCTACGGCTTTATACTGTGGCTTAGTGGTAGAGCAGTGTTGTCCTTCAATCAGAGGATTCACAGATTCATTCTGCTAGTCTGTGTTGATGTATCTTTGGGCAAGACACTTAACCTCCAAATTGCTCCGGCAGGGTGTTCCGCTATTGTATGAATGGAATGAAGGATTAAATAATCCTGTTGGGCAGGTAGCCCCTGCTCGGTGTGAATGATGACATGCAGAGTTAAAGCGCTTTGAGTGGTCGAAAGATTACAAAAGATCTATACAAGTACAGTCCATTTACCATTTCAATCCATAAAAGTGCCAGTGCTATGAACTTGTTTATTGTTTAGCAGCATTTAAGTATGAGGGATGATGTTAGTTGATGACACATTTCTGCTTGAGTCCTCTTTCCTCTAACTGTTTACATTGTAGCTCTGCTACTTGTCAGGCATTCACTGCACCATCTTTCATGCCCGTAAAGTATTGTACAGTTTAACAGATTGCAACCGAGACTTGTTATTGCACATACTAGGTGTGTAACAATGGACGGAAATCATACACCTCTGTATGACAAAAGGCAACAGATCAAAATTGGCAACACATTTCATGTTACTGAGCCATCCAATGTTTTCGACCTGTTTCTCGGAGCACAGGTTGGTGTGTTGCTGCAGTTCTTTGTCAGGCTATTGTTGTTGTCTGTTACTGATGGTGTCTTTCCCCTCTTGTGTTTTCTGTCGCAGGGACCAGTTATTCTCCACAAGAGAATTCTCACAACCACAGTTCCCTTCATAGCTCCAACTCGCATTCTAACCCCAGCAAGACCTCAGACACAGTAAGTGTTGCCTCTACCTCAGCCGGGGATCGATGATGGACTTAAGAGAATGGTTTTTAGTACAGCGGCCCAAGTACTTTCTTCTTACTAACTGCTGTCCTGTAGTTTCACAGCTTTGATAATGGATTTAGTTGTGTACTCTTGCTCTAAAGGCGGACAACATTGAAACACTACCACTTTGATAACATCTTGGAAATGTATTGTGTTTTTATACTGTCAAATGAAAACTAGCCACAGGGATCAATACAAACCTTTAATGGTGGCAAAATGATAAGCTTTTCATTTTCTCTAATAACCCAAATGTTTTAAGGTAGATTAAAGGTTAATTCTAGCAAGCTTTTGTTTAATTTTAGTTCTTTACATGCTTGTGCCAAAAGTCCCAATTTGTTCTCCTCTTCCCCTCATTTGTTCTGTTGTATCTGGAAAAGACATTAATCCCAGTTATTATAGCTGTAGCACCTCACAATATAATATATCGCGATACGAAGAAAATGTATAAATAGATCTGAAAATACAACTTGCAAACACACACTTACAACTACCGAACTTGTCCGTCACTATAGGTAGATCCTTCCCATATGTCCCGTTCCTCCAGGTTCAGTTTCAGTTCCTCCGCGATATTACTCCCTGTATGGCTCTCGTGTGATGTAATGGTAACGTTGGACTCAGTGGTCTAGTCGTCCACATGTTGCACGTCGGGGCTACTCTGTCTCTCTGTAGTGGGGAGGAGCGATGTTTTGACATGTTTCGCCTCCTCTTTGTAAATTCTGGACCCTAAACATCTCCACCCATCATGTGTTGGCGAGTCGGGATCACAGAGCTCTACAACATATGGCCGATTGTTTGTGAGACGCCATGTTGTGATTTTTTCCAGATTATGTGACGGGCCAGAAGGTCAATGGCCTTGGCTTAAAAGGAAATGTCTGGCGTTACTGGAGCAGAGGAGGGGGCGATTTTTTTTTTATGTATCGATAGTGGTCAAGGACATATCGATACACTATTGTTCACAATATTAGTGAGATGGTAAGCTATATTGCCCTAAATCTCATTCAGTTAATAAATCTGATTTAATCAATGATAAATAAGGCAATGTTACCATGTAACATTTAACCGAATGCAAGGAAATGAGCACAAAATTCCCAAATAGCCGTTTCACTTTGGTTACCGCAAGAATCGTGACGTTTCCCTGAAATGAGCCCTGGCACCGGCTGTGCTTCTGTGGATCGTTCTCTTACAGTTCAGATTCCCTTTCAATCTCTTGCATCACATCCCCTCTGCACTCTCGCACACACTCTCAATTGTTTTCCCTGTCCCTCTGGACTCGTGTTCCTAAATATTTGCTCTCCTTCTCAGCCTTACGAACCCGGTGACGACTGGTCGGAGCACATCAGCTCATCTGGAAAGAAGTACTATTACAACTGCAGGACGGAGGTGTCCCAGTGGGAGAAACCCAAAGAATGGTTGGAGAGGTAACTGCCCCTTCACTCAAACTGCTCGATTGTACACGCTTCTTAATAATAATTATTTTCTTGTTAATGAGGGTTGATTGGTTGGATAAAGGTTGGATACACGACTAATATTGGTTTGCATGCACACTTGTATCTTGTGTCTCCCAGAGAACAGAGGCAAAAAGAGGCAACAAAGACTGCAGTCGTCAACAGTTTCCCCAAAGACAGAGACTACAGAAGGGAGGCCATGCAAGCATCGGCAGCCCCTGGCTTTACTGGAGCAAGTAAGTGCTCAACACACACTTTCCTCACCGGTCCGCTTCGACTGGTTTGAATAAATGGAATGTCTTTTTATATTTTGTTGCTTGGTGGGCTCCAAGTATCAACGAGGAGTGTTTCCATCTTGATCTCCATCTCGTGTCTGAAAGTCGAGCTGAGGCATCGCTGTCGAGTTAGTCGTTGATGAATGTTGTTAAGTTGATCTCCGGCTGATGAACGCGATGTGAGGTCCTGGGACAAGGATGTCGTATGTGTACAGATTGTAAAGCCCTCTGAGGCAAATTTGTGATATTGGGCTATACAAAATAAACTGAATTGAATTTAATTGAATTAAGAACTGCTTACAAAAAGACTGAGACTACGAATGGCTGACGTGGCTCTTTAGCCACATACTGCGGCTGTGCCCTCACACTGATCAGGGGATGCTGTCGATTCGAGGCAGGGTGAACCCAAATCCATTACCTTCTTGGCCAGTTAGTGTTGTTGGTGTGATAAAGTAGTCAGTGATTTCTGATCGATCTTCGACTGATAAATTATCTAGCTGCTGTTCTCATTAAGATAACTTTCAGCATTATTTTATTCTTTTTGTGGCTAGAATAAGGACCGTGTCTGAGCAGCAGATATTAGAAATGGTTAGTGATGGTTGGGATTCTAAAAAACGGTTCATGAAGTTTCAATGCTAATGCATTAAGTCCTGGTTGCCCATGATTCTTCATCAACAATTTATTGAGCTTTTTAAAATGTATTATTTATTCTTTTAACCTGACATGGCCAGACCGAATCACAAATGCAATTTCGTCTAATCTCTCGTTTTCAATCAAAATGCGTAGACCAAAATGCATCTGAACACAATTGGATGGACATGCAACCAATTAGAGCAACAAAAGATGCAAGTAGGACTGAACAATGAAAACCTCCAAACGGTCTATGGCAGGGTTATTCAATTAACATTCAGAGAGGTCCAGTTAGAGAGAATGTCCTCATGGTCCGGAACATCACAATCATTTCGAACTAAGCACTATGATTTAGTCTCGTATACAATGTATGGCAGGAGGGGGGGGACTAACTGAAGCTGAGGTGAAGCTCCACAGTGTTTGTTTACGGGGGACTCTGTTTCCATGGAGCTTTTATATCACTTCAATGACATGTAATATACAAGGTGCCAGGGACTAAAACACAGGTTTGTTGGCACCGTGCTGTGTCGCTGACCTGACCTAATTCAAATAAATGAGCAGGGTGTGTTATTTGACGCCGTTTCAAACCTGTCTGAATGCAGCCTTAAGGCTTGGTTCATGGTTGCTGTGATGTAAATTATGTCATGCGTCAGACCATGAAAGCCAGAATTTTACCACATTAAAAGCGCGCCTATTCAATTTCAATTCAATTTTCAGTTTATTTTGTATAGCCCAATATCACAAATTACAAATTTGCTTTAGAGGGCTTTACAATCTGCACACATATGACATCCCTGTCCCAGGACCTCACATCGGATCAGGAAAAACTCCCCAAAAATAACCTTTGACAGGGAATAAAGGGAAGAAACCTTCAGGAGAGCAACAGAGGAGGATCCCTCTCCCCGGATGGACAGAAGCAATAGATGTCATGTGTACAGAATGAACAGCAATTACAAAGTTACATAAACACATTACATGAATATGACAATGTATGAATGGAACTCCAATCCATGAAACAGAAGGAGGTAGAGAGGAGGCGCATCAGCAGGGCCAACGCGGGAGGCCGGCTCACCAGGCATCAGACACCTCCAGGTCCAATGGACCCTATAAGATGTGAAGTCACCGGGAGGAAGCAGAGTTAATAAGGTGCAATGGAGAGATGTAAATTCATCCATAAGGAGAGAGAGAGAAGATGAGATGGGTGCTCAGTGTATCCTAAAACATCCCCCAGCAGCCTATAAGCCTATAGCAGCATATCAAGGGGCTCGACCAGGGCAAACCTGATTCAGCCCTAACTATAAGCACTATCAAACAGGAAAGTCTTAAGTCTATTCTTGAATGAGGTGATTGTCTGCCTCCCGGACTGAAAGTGGAAGCTGGTTCCATAAAAGAGGAGCTTGATAACTGAAGGCTCTTGCTCCCATCCTACTTTTTAGGACTCTAGGAACCACAAGTAGCCCCGCATTTAGTGAGCGCAGCTCTCTAGTGGGGCAATATGGTACTACAAGCTCCTTAAGATATGATGGTGCATCACCAATCAAGGCTGTGTAGGTGAGGAGAAGAATTTTAAATGTGATTCTTGATTTTACAGGGAGCCAGTGCAGAGCAGCTAATACAGGAGTAATGTGATCTCTTTTCTTAGTTTTTGTGAGTACACGAGCTGCAGCATTCTGGATCAACTGGAGGGATTTAAGAGACTTATTAGAGCAGCCTGATAATAAGGAGTTGCAGTAATCTAGTCTGGAAGTAACAAACGCGTGAACCAGCTTTTCTGCATCTTTTTGAGACAAGATGTGCCTGATTTTTGAAATGTTACGTAGATGAAAAAATGCAATCCTTGAGATTTGCTTAACGTGGGAGTTAAAGGACAAGTCTCGGTCAAAGATAACGCCTAGATTCTTTACAGTGGTGTTGGATGCCAGGGAAATGCCATCTACAGAAACCACATCACCAGATAATTGATCTCTGAGGTGTTCAGGGCCCAGTAAAATAACTTCAGTTTTGTCTGAGTTTAACATCAGGAAGTTGCAGGTCATCCATGTTTTTATGTCTTTAAGACATTCTTGAATTTTAGCGAGCTGGTTGGTCTCCTCTGGTTTGATCGATAGATATAATTGAGTATCGTCTGCATAGCAATGAAAGTTTATGCAGTGTTTCCTGATAATATTGCCCAAAGGAAGCATATATAAGGTAAATAAAATTGGTCCAAGCACAGAACCTTGTGGAACTCCGTGATTAACGTTGGTGGTCATTGAGGCTTCATCGTTTACAAATACAAATTGAGATCTATCTGATAAATAGGATTTAAACCAACTTAGTGCGATACCTGAAATGCCAATCGACTGATCCAGTCTCTGTAATAGGATGTCATGATCAATGGTGTCGAACGCAGCACTAAGGTCTAATAATACCAGTACGGAGATGAGTCCTTTATCTGATGCAATTAGGAGGTCATTTGTAATTTTCACCAGTGCTGTCTCTGTGCTGTGGTGTTTTCTAAATCCTGACTGAAACTCCTCAAATAAACTATTCTGATGTAGGAAGTCGCACAACTGATTTGCGACTACTTTCTCAAGGATCTTAGAGAGGAAGGGAAGGTTAGAGATTGGTCTGTAGTTAGCCAACACCTCTGGATTAAGAGTGGGCTTTTTCAGGAGAGGTTTAATTACAGCTACTTTGAAGGAATGTGGTACATGACCTGTTAGCAAAGACACATTAACAATATCCAGCAGAGAGGTGCCAATTAAAGGCAACAATGGCATATATATATATATATATATATATATATATATATATATATATATATATATATATATATATATATATATATATATATATATATATATATATATATGCATATGCATATGCTGGAGAAGTAAACTGGGCACTTGTTCAGTGGACTGGATTCCCCATCCGTTGGTCAGTGGTTGCACGTTGACATTTTAACTTTTTCATATTGTTCAGCCGACGTGCAAAGGAGCTCTTCTCGCTGTCAGCAGGCCGCCACCATGGTTTGTAGTTCTCATGACTCTTGACTCCTGATTGCAGGATATATAGTGTATACGCACTGCAAGCCTGCACCTGTCCACATCTGTCCTGGAGTATGATGAAGGCTTTATCTCTTGTGGGACCATAAACCTTTGAGAATGCTTGTTGGTGAGCCAGATGTTCCAGGTACTCCGAAATGTTGGCTGTATCTTAACGTGGTTATGCCAGAGACTGCAAAACAACCGTTTTTAAAAATATATTGATATTATTGCCATCCATAATGGAGCGGATGTTTGCGTGCGACTGTTGGTTGAGTTGTGAGCCTTCATTGATGAAATGACTCCTCTCTGCAGAGTCGGCCCAGGCCGAGAAGCCTGCAGCAACCCTTGCCTCCCAGTCATCATCGTCTGGCTCGGGGAGCTTGAACCCCTCATCGGGGCCGCCGGGTTCATCAGCCTCCACAGTGCCAGTGTCCCCGGTCCTGCAGTCCCCTGTGCCTCCGTTCCTTCAGGACCCCACCCTGCTCCGCCAGCTCCTCCCAGCACTTCAGACCGCCCTGCAGCTCAACAACGCCAGTGTGGACATGGCAAAAATCAACGAAGGTGAGAAGCGCAGACTACTCGCGTGTACAATCGACCGGTGTCTCCTTAGAGCTAGCGCCGATGGCTGTGTTTTTGAGGAGCGCCGGTTGCCGGGCATCGCTTTGTAATTGCGTGCTGCGCTGCTCTCGGCTGCCGGTCTGAATTCGCTGTGTCGCCGCAGGCTTTGACATGAAAAAATGTCCACCAAGGAGAGTAGACGAGGACACACACAGTCTGTTTGCACAATTAAAAGGCTGAAAAATCAATCCAGCGTTTCAACAGTCAAAATGGACTAAGACAATAAGGCCAACACACCCTGCAAATTAAATTTGTTTCCTGTGGGTCTGAGCACAGTATTATCAAGTCCTATCTAACTTGACATCCCCACTGTGCTAGTACTTGGTCGAAGAATGCCTCATGGTCAGAGAGCGAAAGAGTGCATACTTCTTCCAAACTGGAAAAGCTGTCCGTCAGTGGTGAGACGCATTGGTTGTAATTATGCAGAAAAAAACGTACACTTTCAGATGGTCTGTCCTAAAAACAGCGTCTGAGGGTCTGCTAGTTCATCCCCACTTGAGTTTGCAGCACAGGGGAAGTAGTCAGAGGCAGTCCCCCACCCCAATCCCAGTATCAGGAAGATGTGGGGTCTCAGAAGCCGTTTGGCAGTCCGACAACCACTTCTGTTGGAGTATACGAGGAATGACTCGTCCAGCAGTCGATGTTGTGCCAAACACTGAGTTGAACACTTGGCTGACATTGAAGGGGGGCCCTCGTGCATCCCAATACATCCCAACAAGATTTAGTGACATTATCCAACCCGAGGAGCACGTCGCAGTACACCCCTGCAGTCTGGGTTCTTGAGAGAGACCTTCTGGCTCCACTATGAAAACGATGTGTGTTCGCCTATTTTTCTAGATGGGGTCAGTGCTGTGGGGTGTGAAATTAACTTTATAATCCCCTGGATGGAAATGGTGACACCAAATCAACACGCCACCTGTCATCCAACATCACTGTGTTCCGTTAATTGTCCTGTATTCATTGTTTTGCTTTCCTCATTGTGTTCCTGCAAAAGTCTGTAAATAGTGTGTGTGTGGCTCTACAGTTCTCACAGCTGCTGTCACGCAAGCTTCATTACAGTCGATGCTCCATAAGATCCTCACCGCTGGACCGTCGGCTTTCAACATCACTACGATCCTCTCTCAAGCCGCTCAGCTCTCTAACCAAGGTAAAATGTCCGCTCCGCCACTGTGTGCAGATAGACGGGGGCCTGCGAGTGTGCTGCGACTTTGACAAACCTTCTCTGCGTTTCCTGAGAGTTGGCTGCTTAAGGCGATGGCATCCGTATTCCCTGACATGTATTTGTGATGAATTGCCTTCTTTTTAAGATTTCACATATTACTTACACTCCTCCTCGTGTTTTTCCTGCTGTGGAAATGAAATGTAGATTGCAGTCGATTTGTATCGATCTCTCAGATTGACTGTCTTTTTGTTTGCGTCTCTCCCAACAGCTCAGCAATCGAACCAGTCACCCATGTCACTAACATCGGACGCTTCGTCGCCCAGGTCGTATGTTTCCCCAAGGATCAGCACACCCCAGACCAACGCTGGTCCCCTAAAACCCCTCCTCAGCACGCAGACGGTCATCTCGCATACGAAAGTAAGACACCAAATGAATGAAAGAGGCTATAATGAACGACTAGACAGAATATGCTTTCTATTCGTACCATCCACAAGCTTGTGTCTTGATCCCGTGGAGAGGGCTTGGTCTTGATGTACAGTGTGTCTTAATGGCTGCTTCTAGGTGGGTTCGCAAACAGGGAAGCAGTCCTCTCATCACCAGCCCATAACCCAACAGTCCCTCTCCAGCGATAAGCAGCACAGTCACGACGCCACCACGGCCTCTCCGCGCACCCTCCAGCGCCAATGGTAGGTTCAGACCGAGAGTCACATAAGAAGTGAACGCCCGTTCATAAGCGGTGGTGTTTTTACCGCCGCACAAGAACATGGGGCTCCCAACTGTAGATTATCTTCAATGTGTAGTGCTGTGGCGCCATCTGGCTGTTCATCCATGAAACTATGGATGGCTGCTTCATGCACCTTAATTCATTGAAGTAATTTGTTACTTTTCTCTGTGCTTAGCTTTGGTAGAGGCACACACACACACACACACACACAAATAGTTGCTTATTGTATAAAAGTCAGCAAGTTTTACCAGTGAAGAAGCAAAAACTGACTGAGCATCCATTCGTGTCAGTTTAGTGACATTTGGATCGGAAGGTTATACAATGTTCCTGTTTTCCACTTGTTACATTGTAGTCTGTGTCGACACCAGAACCCCTTTCTGGTCATCATCCTTGAAATATGACACTGGCCGCTAGGGCTGCATAATTATTAATTATTATTTTGATCAATATTGAGATCACGATTATTCATATATTTTAGGGACAACATCCTTTTATTGCGCTTTAAATGAACACCAACTCTTCTTCCATTTCCATTGTTGTGCTACATTCTGGTTAATATACAAATCTTTGCATCAGACTGGTCATTATCACAGTGCATCTCGTAGAAGGAACATATAAATAAAATAGTCAACAAATCAACACTTTTTACCCAAAATTAAAACAGAGCACTGCTTTCACTTCCATGTTGTGCTACATTCCAGCTAATGTACATGTCTTTGCATCAAAATAAAACTTATACGGTTCTTATTCACCTGAAGCAAAATATAGATAAAATTACCCAAAATAAAGGGCTTGTCTTTGGGAGGTGGATGATACGCTGTCGCGCTATGCAGGGTCGCCGTTCTGGTTTTCTGGGTTGATGTTGGACATGGACGGAATTTCAGTGAGGTTAGCCCAAGATCCCTGACCTCTGCCTTGGTGACAGGCAAGATCTACCTATTGATGCATTGAGAGAAAAACACTGTCCAGACTGGACTTACAACTTGAGGCTTTTTATTTGGCTTCATTGTGATTGAATGAAATCAAACACTTTGGTCCAGCTTTCAAATTGATGTGACCAAGAACACACTAAATAACTTCATTTCAGTGCAACAAAAAGTAAATTATTTGTTAACCGCACACAATATGAACAAGAAAAAACACATTTGCAATGAGCAGGCTGGATGAACTACCAATATTAATGTTGTATTTATCAACTGAAGCTACAACACAACACTGACAACATTCTCAGTCAGTTACTAATGTAAGTTTAGTTCAGCTCTGTGTCCAATCACAATGCCATCAGAAGTCATGTGACTCCAGTCTGTGAGCTGTCTGTGACTGGACACTGTCTGTGAGCTTGTGGTTGGGCTCATCAGCACAGGCAGCCAGTCTGTGAGCCGGCTCCTGGATTTTGATTTGGTGATTTTCTGAACTCCACTTACGCAGTTTTCGGGACAAATTTGGCATTCATTAAAGTTTTTCTTAGACAACAATAAAGTGCAACCTGTGAAAAACTAAACAAAACAAGTTGAAATATTTGGAAATATAGAGTTTTACTGAGTTTTACACTGAATCTAAAAACGGCAATATTGTGCAACCTGTGCAAAACAAAATTAGTACAGATATGTGTGAGCCATCATGTTTTATCAGCATTAGTGGCTGCAATGAACTGCTTTCCACTACAAATCTTTTTAAAATGGGGTTGGAGGCTCAACCTCAATTCATGCTCAATGTTGAGCTTTTGTTTTGAAGGGCAACTGCAGAAAAGCCAATCTCACGGAGGTAGGACCTGGCGAGTCGCCAAGAATCTTGGCAATCACGCATGCTCAGGCGTAACTTGTTAACGTAACGGAAACATTTACATGAAAGTACAGGCATTTCGCCATGTATTTATTAATGACATGGGGTCTCCTCATTGGGGAGCGCAGCTGAGAACACTTCCACTGTGTAAGAACTAGGGTCGTCACGATACCAAAATTATAACTTCGATGCGATACCTGCCATAAATATCACGATACCCGATACTTACGATATAATACCAGAATTCGATACGATAACACAAATACGATACGATACTGGTATATTTATCTATAATAGTAATAAATAAAACATCTGTATGGTTCCCTTTTTACCAGCTTGTTTCTGCCCAGCTTTTTCAACACTTAACAAATTGCATTAATATTAGTATTAGCCTACAGTAAGATATTAATGAAAACTACATGGTGCCATCATAGCATTGATTATACACGGCTATGTAGGCCTTTTATCTGTATCTGACCAAATGACTACATAGTTCCTTTCATAAGTATGAGCAATTGTAGAGTTCATATTTTATCTTAATTCATGGAATAATTATTTTTCCTTAACTAAAAATAATTATTAGATATTATTAAAGAATTAGCTCAAGATCCACCCTCAGGCTCCACCAGCATGTAGCCATTTTGCATCAATTGTGTTTCATTTAGTACACGTGTGTGCATTGTGACCTCATGATCATATAGGCTTAGGTTAAACTAGGCTAAGGCTACTCGTGTTAGGCAGTATATGGGTGTGCATCATGTTTATAATCACATGTGCTTATCTGTCGTTCTTTGAACTCTTTGAAAAGTTTGGGGTTACTGTCTGAAAGGTGCTTTGGCATGTTTTACCTGTTGCTCCCTTGTCTGAGTGGCTTTGAAACACTGTCTGAAATGTTGCCAAAGTAAAGCGCTGCCTGTTCGTGTGTGAGCGCCTCGCTCCCTTGCAGTCAACGTGCTGGGCAGCAATAAAGGAGCGTAGCAGTGAGTACGCTCTGAGCGTCACAAAAAAAGGTGCGTCACAAAACGTTGGTGTGTAGTTAAGATCAAGATGGAACATGGAAACGATCTCCATTCATACGGCAACCTTTTGAAAATGCATATCACATGACTATTCACGCACACAGGGCATGCAGAAAGCAGTTGTTCTACACAGTGCAGTTGGTTTTGATTGTAGCGTTGTTTTTCCACACGACGTTGATGACGCTGAGCAGCCGTGCCAAGAGCCGTGTTCAAATAGTGAGCTCCCTGCAGGTGGCTGTAAGCGAGTGACTACAGCGCTGGAAGCAGGGAGGTTGATATTGCTGCTGAGAACGGTGAGCACTGTTCCGTCGCCACGCTCACATGCTTTCTCGACCTGTGTTGATTGCAGCAGTCACAGGAGTCCCTCCCCGGGTCCCAACCACATCTCATCCAGCAGTAGCAGCAACGCCCCCAACTCTGCCTGCGCTCCCCCCTCCGCATCGCGACCCTCCTGCTCCTTCACCCCCTCCCTCGCCGCCCACTTTGATGAGCATCTCATCAAACACGTGCAGGGCTGGCCTGCCGAACATGCGGAGAAGCAGGTTTGTACCACCAATGCATCCTCATCCTTTCTTTATCAGCCGATAGTGGTTATTTACTGCAACGCCCTTTTTTAATTTTTTGGTGTGTGCGACAAACTCATTATCCAGGCGTCGAGACTACGTGAAGAAGCTCACACCATGGGGAGCATCTGTATGTCTGAGAACTGCACCGAGCTCAAAAACCTGCGGTCCTTGGTCAGAGTCTGTGAAATACAAGCGACATTGCGAGAGCAGAGGTGAGAATCCATTTTCCCCATGGTGACGCACCTGTTGTCTTGTGAAGTTAACTTGAGTTGTGAAAAACTGTAAAATAAAAAAAAAATCTGTCTTTTTTCCGCAGAATATTGTTTCTGAGACAGCAAATCAAAGAACTTGAAAAGTTGAAGAATCAGAATTCCTTCATGGTCTGAGAACTTCTGGTTGCGAGTTTGGGTGGGCGGTGGTGTTAAAGATAAATAAAAGCGGATGGGGGGGCAGGGGAGACCCATTGCACATAGGTGGAAGCTGGAGGGAGAGTGGTTGTTTGGGTTCCTCTTGAGCCCTGTCTTAACACACGAAGGAGCTGCTGCAGTCGGGCCGGCTGTGGATCGCTGGGAGAACCGAAGACCGGGGGGGGGGCTTTACAAGACTCTTGTTTTGTAAAAAACCCATGGCGGTGGATTTAAAAAAATGTAGATTTCTTGTAGATGTTGTTATCTATGTTGTACATACATTTTGTAGATTGAAGCCATGGACAGCCATGCCTCTCAGCTTTTGACATCCAAACTAATCAACGCCTCGGCGGCTACATTCTTTAGCTAGCCTCTCCTTCACGGTAACTTGTCTGCAGACTTACAGCTTTTTTTTTGCTTTTTTTGGGGGGGGGGGTCAATTCATGGATCATTGAACCATTGAGCATACGCGACCTGCACGTCAGTGGATGTTCCAAATCCATTAAAACACGCACACAGAGGAGCCGAGCATAGAAAGCGGAACATGCTGGCTCTGGTGTGGTTTCTTTCCTCATCAAATATAAAGCTGATTTACTCTTGTCTCGACCCTGTGCCCCTCTCTGGGTGAACTGTAACCTTGACTCGGGCAAGGTAAACCCCCCCCCCCCCTCCTCTCTCTGCAGGTCTATCATGACTGCTCGCAACGGTTCAGTGATCTATTCGCAGTTTCTGGTGGCCCTGCATGTCCCAGTCTCAGAAAAATAAACAAACGTAAAAAAAAAATAGTGCCTGGTGGAGTGAGTGATTTAAAGACAACAACAAAAAAACTTGAGACGTGATGTTGTGCTGCTTTGGACCATTCCCCCCCACCACCACCCTGGCCTCAGCACTGACCCCCCTCACCCCCTTCTCCTGAGGCATCAACACTTCACACCCTCCTTTTGTAGTATTTTCTTTGTGTTCCAACAATTTGTTTTGTCCCATTGTACTTTTCAAGATGAGGAGGCCACCACCAGTTCATTCCTTTTGTACAGTCGCTAAAAATAGTTTTTTTTTTTTTCTTTTTTCAGAAGAGGACATGGAACGAAAAGGTTTTTATTTATAAAGAGTCGTAGTAGAGGGCAGTAAATGGCTATTTGCAGTTCAGGAGTGGCGCTCTGGATTTAAAGGCGGACGGGCACAGATTTCCTGTCGGCGCAGGGAAACAAGAGGTCACAAGGTCAAATGTGAATTGTATGTATTGTAATAAAGATGTTCAACTAAAGCAAGCGCTGGTTATTTTCTTGGGAGTGTTGAGGTTTGGTTCATATGCTAGTGCCTTGTTGAAAGTCTTAAGTTTCACAGCCCCCCGCCCCCCCATTTCATCTCTTTTTACCGTTGAGAACAGATCTCTGATGAGCATGTCGTGCACGGGGGTTGATTTGTTTTCCCCACTCTTACTTGTTTTGTTCCCAACTGTTGAGCAAAGGCCTGTTTTATTTTTTGGTTTTCCACCGTACTATCTATCGAGTCTAACTGAACCGCAGCACACATTCAGTAAAGGTTACCACATCCTTGCTTTGTATATTGTTTCCTGAAGTATATTGACAAATGAAAATAAAATGTGCCTCTCCAGGGCCATGTTGTTTTGGGGTTTTGTTTCCTGTGAAGAGAAAATAAAAAGGTGTTGCTTTGAAGCAGGGACAGGATGCTATTTAGCAGTTTATGGTAGGAAGGGCCTGGTTATCTAAAACGTTGATCAAACGGAGTACTTGTGAATTCATAAAAGATCAACAGTATTCAGTTCCAAAGTAGGGGGAAATAATAAACATGGAGTCCATCAACGGTTTAACCTCTGATCTCCACTGCCCCCTGCTGGTGGTCTCTGTAAACCTCTGGTCTCCTTTCTGTTCAGCAGGTTCATGTTATCAGATCAGGAGTGGCTCCACTTGAGACACTGGACATAACGGTGCACTCAGACCTTCCTCTAGTGACTAATCTGTCTCGTGGTTGGTTATGATTGAGTATCTGAAGGTTGATTGTGTTGAGCTTTAGTAGTCGCCCACTCCCGCTAATTACACCACTACTTGTAAGTTTAGATACATGTGAGAATCTAAACGTACATGCTGTCTTGAACATTAGCAAAGTGGTATTTGCATAAAAAATGGTCCACATTCATTTGTATGAAGTAAGATTTTACTGTAAAGTCACACACTAGCCTACGATTATTAGGTATTTATTAAATTGAAATGCATCTATTCCAAAGACTTTTTTTATTCATGCTGTTAAACTCCTGGAAATGACTAACTAGATAAAGAGCTAACGCCGCAAATGGGACAACAGTGCCGACAGAGCTAATGGTGCATACATGCTAACATAATATTTTACTGTCACACAGAGAACCTTAAACTTGTGTAATCGCATATAGAATATTAGATCAATCATAGTTATGTGGTGTATGATTTTGCATTTCTACACTGAGTCAAAGTAGTTCATGTCAGATACTTTGCATTCCCTCTCTCAGGCTCCAGGTCACGTGTCTTACCATCGTATGCCTGCAGAGGGCGGAAGCTGCTTGATCTCCTTCTCCCTGACCACACAAAATCCTGTTCACACAAAGCTTTCAACAGCATCAGTGTCAGTTGAAAGCCATCTGAGCAAAACTAAAGTTATTTTACTCGGCCCCGAACACCTCAGAGATCAATTATCTGGTGATGTGGTTTCTGTAGATGGCATTGCCCTGGCATGCAACACCACTGTAAAGAATCTCGGCGTTATCTTTGATCGGGACTTGTCCTTTAACTCCCATGTGAAGCAAATCTCAAGGACTGCATCTACGTAACATTTAAAAAATCAGGCACATCTTGTCTCAAAAAGATGCAGAAAAGCTGGTTCATGCATTTGTTACTTCTAGACTAGATTACTGCAATTCCTTATTATCAGGCTGCTCTAATAAGTCTCTTAAATCCCTCCAGTTGATCCAGAATGCTGCAGCTCGTGTACTCACAACAACTAAGAAAATAGATCACATTACTCCTGTATTAGCTGCTCTGCACTGGCTCCCTGTAAAATCAAGAACCACATTTAAAATTCTTCTCCTCACCTACAAAGCCTTGATTGGTGATGCACCATCATATCTTAAGGAGCTTGTAGTACCATATTGCCCCACTAGAGAGCTGCGCTCACTAAATGCGGGGCTACATGTGGTTCTTATCTTCAAAAGTAGGATGGGAGCCAGAGCCTTCAGTTATCAAGCTCCTCTTTTATGGAACCAGCTTCCACTTTCTGTCCGGGAGGCAGACACAGTCACCACATTTTAGAGTAGACTTAAGACTTTCCTCTTTAATAGTGCTTATAGTTAGGGCTGAATCAGGTTTGCCCCTAAATATGCTGCTATAGGCTTATAGGCTGCTGGGGGATGTTTTAGGATACACTGAGCACCTATCTCATCTTCTCTCTCTACTTATGGATGAATTTGCATCTCTCCATTGCACCTTATTAACTCTGCTTCCTCCCCGGAGTCTTTGTGACTTCACGTCTCATAAGGTCCATTGGACCTGGCTGTGTCTGACGCCTCCTGACTGGTGAGCCGGCCTCCTGCCATGGCCCTGCTGATGCGCTCCGTCCCCCCTCCTCTCTACCTCCCTTCTGTTTCATGGATTGTGGAGGTCCATTCATACATTGTCATATTCATTTGAATGTGTTTATGTAACTCTGTAACGCTGTTCACACATGACATCTATTGCTTCTGTCCATCCGGGGAGAGGATCCTCCTCTGTTGCTCTCCTGAAGGTTTCTTCACTTTTTCCCCTGTGAAAGGTTATTTTTGGGGAGTTTTTCCTGATCCGATGTGAAGTCCTGGGACAGGGATGTCATATGTGTGCAGATTGTAAAGCCCTCTAAAGCAAATGTGTAATTTGTGATATTGGGCTGTACAAAATAAACTGAATTGAATGGAATTGAATTGAGCAGACTGACTCCTGTCTGCAGACCGAAATGTTGTGGTACCGTGACTTGGCACGTGACTAGACTGTAGTATAGTTTTATTTCTCACGTTGTTTTGGCTGTATTTCAATTCAATTCAATTCAATTTGCATCTATAACAAGGAAAAACATTAGTTTTTTCAAGTTATAGCAACATTTCGAGTGGTTATCTCTAAAGGTTTGTCTATTTTTAGAGGAGGCCGAGTCATTCTCTTTTTACGTTTTGGGTTTCTGAGAGCAACACACTGTGGGGTAAAGACAGTTTGAAAAGGCAGAAAAGAACAAAATGTTTTCATTATTTTTCTTATCAGTACAAGTAAATACCATTTCACCTTATTTATTTATGTATTATTTGTTTTTGCTTTATATTTTGCACTTTACCCACAAACCATTCATTATACATCAACAAATATTTTCTTTTCAATTTTAAAATTATTTTTTAAAATGTGTAATCTATGCCCTCTCTCCCTTCCTGTGGAACTGTTATTGTCAGGTCACTTGTGGTACAAAGTAGCCCGGTGAGTAACGGTACACCGGCGCTTCATGATTGCCCACAAAGCCCCCCCCCCCCCGTGAGATAAGAGGACAAGATTGCTGCTGAATACCCTCTTGATGTAAAAACAAATGAAAGACATAAGGTGGGCTCCCCTGCATGGAGATCCTCGAGATAAAATCTGAGCCTGGAGGCCCTCGAGATAAAGTCAGAGCCCGAAACCCAAATGTTTCCAGCGTACGGATCCACTTCACCGCTGGGCCCTCCTCTCTCGATCTCATGCTTCACTCCATTATCTCTTGGGAGAACGAAATAGATCGCACAAGGAAAGAGACGGTCTGCCCGTCTCTGGCTCATCGGAGACCTTGATATGGCTCACATCAAAGAGAGGGGAGGAAGCCTCGGAGGTGTCGGAGGAAGTCTGTCTGTCCGACCGCCCTGGTGCATCATAGAGAGAGAGAGGCAGAGAGTTGGATGTTTGGATCTTCAAAAAGGGAATATTTGGGCCAAATAAGGTTATTTTGGCCTGTTCAAGAGGGGGTTGGTTGCTTGTGTTTAGAGGGCTGAATTTTAAAACTAACACATGATTTGACCCCTCTCTCAGGTAGACTTGACTCCCACCATCTCCACAGTAAGCGTTGTTGCCCCCGGCAGGAGGGGGGACACTTTTGTTAAGCAAAGCCCTTGCAGTCTGAGCTGGGTCACACCTACAAGTGTCTCCTAATGTGTGAAAGCAGACGCAACCTGTGGGGAGTAATCACTCCCTAAAAGGCCACTCACATGACCCCCCTCCCCCTTAAGATGTGCTGATGGCTTGTTGACACTCATCCTCTCAGCATGACAAGACACACAGTTTGGATTTCTGGCTGGTGGGCATCGCGCATCCCAATCTTATAGATGGAAGCACGTAACTCACCTTGTGTCAATGATTTTATGGAGATTGTCCTATTTCTTTATTATCTACAGTCAGAAAAAAACGTTTTAAAAGGGCACTGCTGATTTTACACATCGAGTTCCGTTTACTCGTCACAGGGTGCTCCACTCAGCCAGTGAAACCATTTGATAACTAACGTCTTCTGTGTCTCTGGAGGGAGCTCTCTCAAGTCCCCAAAAAAAGAGTCCTTATGATGTCATAGTCATGCACGTTGTTGTTGTTTTCATGTAGAAAAGTGTAGGTATGGAGCTTGTTTCTGGGCATTCACCAGGGAAGGTTTAACAAAAGACAGGGATTAAGAGTCAGATTGTCTTGTTTAAAAATATATATATATATATATATATATATATATATATATCGCAAGTCCCTCAACTGTTCGTTCATAAAAGCAATACTTAATTAGATGAAGTTCCTGTGACGACGTTATTTTATCTAATAAAATTAAGATGCGTATACCAGTTTTGACCACCAGGTGGTAATATTTAACCATCCACCGCCAGGTAATGCCAGGCTGAAGGAGATAGAGCTGCACCTGGCATTCATGATCACTTTTAATAGAACTAACATCTTATGTACTTATATTTTAAAAAGTCTTGAATATCTTAACAGGCGTCATAGGAGAGGACAAGCTTTATGTCACAGGGCGCGTTAGGAGAGACAATTCCAGCCAGTATCACAGAAACCGACTGTCTGTCCAGCATGGAACTAGTATTTCCACTGACCTCCACCCTTTCCACGCAGCTCTCAGCAAAGATGCATGCTGGCGCCTTCTCGGAATTGCAGATAATTACGGTAATTGCAGTGAGTCGTTTTCTGTGTTCCCTAAAGCGGTATCCGCATCCTGATGTCTGTTGGGCACAATTACGGCCTGGAGATGCTTTACTTCCACAGGCATGGAGCTCTGACGGACAGACCTCGGTCTTACCTCCTCATGACCCCCCTGGGATCAAATATAATGATCATACTTCGCTGCAGGACGACACTAGTTTCTTTTTTTCCCGATTCTTTTTATTTTGGGGGGAGAGGAAGGGGGACATGTTGCTGATACATATCGCGCGCGTGCATGTGTGCCGATTGTTAAAAAGGGCAATTGTGTCTGTGTACGCGCGCGTGTCCGTCTCGGTGGCGCCATGTGTCCTTTTGGATTGCTAATTTCTCTAAACGTCTGTCCGCTCCTCCCTGCAGCAGCAACAGCAGCAGTCTGGTTGCCCGAAGGGAAGCGGGTCGACGCCCAGCGGGGAGCTGAACGGTCTGGCTTCACTTACGCAACACTTTCTTAAACCGATATGAAACGGAGGCCCAATCGACGGACCACGGGATAACCACATGCAATGGGCCTGAGCTTTAATTTACAATGCCATAACATACGTCCGTTACGTATCCATATCATTGTGGGTAGTTCTGCTTGGGTTCATATCACGAAAATCCTTATTTTTGTTTACACATATGTTAAAATGTCTACATGTTCTAAATGTCCAAACTATGCAGCAGTGCATTCAGGTGACCGTTTCAGTGGCCACTGCCCCGACCAATGGAATAGAATAATGACATGTGGAACATAGTATTATGTAAATGAAGGACGATGAATGAAGGGATTGGACCCGGGTCGTCAAGCCAGAGTGAGAGAAAAAAAGCATCAAGGAGGGAAATGAACAATGAATACATGAGAACAATCAACAGTAATGTAGAAAAAGTTTGTAAAAGTACAAAATAATAACAATGCAAGTTATTGAATGAAACGTACAAAGTGTTATAGGCAATGTATCTTTTATTTTGTTTCTATTTCAAGTGCTGCTCCCTTTTATAATTTGTTTTAATAATGCATGTTGTATTGTTTATTTAATGGCGTTATTCTAACGAAATAGACTTGCCTTGTCTTATTTTGAAAAAAGAAACTCCCGAATAGTACCGGATACAATGTTATTACGCTGACTGCCTTTTCTCTCGTTGGTCTGACCAATCAGCTCGGAGGAGGCGGAGCTCCGACAAACCACAACTATTTCTCCTGCTAAATCTTGTGTGTCCGGAGTCTGCGTGCACACTGAGGTACATCGGAGTTGTGCGTCTTCCTTCCCCTCCTATACATTTCTCCGTCCAGGAATACAAAAAGTGATGCTTTACGGTGACCGGCTGTACACAGAGGCAGAGGACGACAAGCGGTGACTCGATACCCCGTTTCACTCTCTTCCCAGGAGTATTTTTCTCCTTTTTCCCCCTATTTTTCTAGTTTCGGCTTGAAGAAGACGCTGTGGTTTGCGTTGTTTCCCCCTCACGTAATGTCGGACCGTTTTTAACAAAAAACACAAACTTTTCTGTCTCCAATGCGGGAGAGGAGGAAACATTTTCCGAGTGGGTTTTGCTACTTTGTGTTTGTTTGTTTTGCTCCAGAAGGGACTGTGAACGGTCGCGTTTCAGTTCGGGAATGACTCACTCTTCGCCGTAGCTCCATGTAAATCCTTTTTTTGTTGTTTTCCCCGGTCGTCCGGCTCTTCGCCCAGCGGACTCTCTGCCGTTGCTACTGGATATACACGAGCACGTCTGCGCAGTACTTTGCTGTAAATGGAGCGCCAGTCCAGTTTCATTTCCATTTGGCTACAACTGGAGCTCTGCGCCATGGCGGTTCTTCTTACCAAAGGTAGAGGCTTTGCTCTGTCCACTGCTCCGACATCAGGCTCCGCGGTGTTCAGAGGGATGCACCCAGGCTGAAGTTAAAGCTCACTCACTCAGCGGCCCGGCGGGTTTGAAGCTCGCTGGTGTTTTATTTGTATGAAGCTAGCTAACGTAGATTAGCCAATTTAAACCAAAGATAACACAGGAAGGACCTGCTGAGGAGAGACATCCTCATTTGGTTTCATTTAACTAATTGCAGTGGTTTAGTGTGTGTGTGTGTGTTTTATGAACATAACATGGTAAATATTACATGCCTAGACCGAAACCTTTCCGTCTAATGACTTAAATGTAACCAAAAGTGTTTCTTTTGGGCTTTCTCGGAGAACTCTCTTTTAGCTCACGTTTTGAAGCTGCCATTCAAGCTAAAAGGCTTTCAGTGCTCGCCCCCCCCCTCCCCCCCCCCAAACCCACAAAGGGGCCTCTCCTCTCTAATGAAATATTCTCCAAATGACCTGCCCGGGCCCTGCTGCTCCAATCATTCACAGGGAAAACACTGATCTGATGAATGTGCTGTTCACAGAGGCAGCAGAGGAGCACCGTGTTTGTTTCTGGAAACCCTTTTAATACTTTGTAGCTCAGTTTATGAATGTAGCAGATGGGGAACACAATGTATTGCTTTGTTTATAGAGCTATTTCTAATATTATCCTTTAAAAATGTTTTTAATACAAGCAAAATAGTCCCCATCCACAACGCAGACCATATACATCTGACTGGTTGTGCCTACACAGCACCCAGAAGTTTTATAATGGTGCCAGAGAACATGAAGACAGCACAAGCTCTCAAATAGAAGTTCTCTAAATACATCTGACGTCCCGTGTTTTTGTTGTGTTAGGGCCGATGCCCTTCCCACATTTATGCTTTGAGACGTCTCCTGGAAAAATAAGAAGCCATGGGTGAAGTAATGAGTGGGCCCATGTTAATTTTTTTCTTTTTTTAAAAAGCAGGCGGTCATAATGATAAGGTAGCTGAAAGCTCTTTAGATGGGACCTCGATGCCCCTCCCCTCCCCCAGGCAGTCATGACCACAAGTAAAGCTGGGGGGGGGGGGGGGGGGGTGGCACGCTGGGAGAGGAGACTCTGGCGCCCTCCTCTTTACGAGTTTCCATTTGGGTTGAAAGAAATTGACTTTGGCAAACAAACCACTAATTATAAGCTACACGGTTCCTGTTTTATAATAGTCAGAAAGATGGCCATTTTGATCCGAGGAGCTCGTAAATTAAGGCATACTTGCTGGATATTCCCATGGGTTCTTTGAAAGGTACATGGCTGTTTTATGACCTGACACGCATATACCTTTTCAAAATAAAAGCAGTCCCCAAAACACAATTTAAAGTAAACAAACTGACATAAGTGTATTAAAGTTCGGCATAAAACAAACCGATGGGCTTGCCAGGAACACGGTATTGTTTTAAAGCTATAAATACATCTAAACTAACCCTGCCTGTCTTGTGTTTCCAGGAGAAATACGGTGTTACTGCGATGCGCCCCACTGTGTGGCTACCGGGTACATGTGCAAGTCGGAGCTAAACGCCTGTTTCACAAAGGTTCTGGACCCGCTCAGTGGGAACTCTCCTCTCACCCACGGCTGTTTAGACCCCATCGCAAACGTGGCCGACATCTGCAGCTCCGGGGTTGCCGACGTCCTCGCCGGGGCCTCCGCGCTGGACTGTTGCCACGACGACATGTGTAACTACAGAGGCCTGCACGACCTGGGGCACACCAGGGACTCAACAGGTAAAAGAAGACTCCTCGCAGAGCTTATGGGCTGTTGGTTTTGTTTGCTTTTTCACTGAAACTGAAATTCTCTTAGCTGGGTTTTTAAAAATGATCGCATGCTGCGAGGGGATTTTTACGTTTCCTCCTTAGCAAATATTCAATATTTCCGTCTTTCCTGTTCCAGAAGCAATACGTTGAGCTGTAGGGTTCTTCAAACACTTGGCTGTTTATGGACATGCAGGCCACCCTTGCCCCCTCTTCTTCCTACTTCTTTTTTCCCCCCCTCTACGTCCCAGCTTTACAGAACTTCAATTTGACTTTTAATGGGCTCCAGCTCTTCGCCTGGGAAGCCAGGGAGCAGCCAGTTTACCGTAAGCACTTGGAAAGAGATCAGATGTATTCGTTCTCTTTTTTTAATTATTATTATGTGTGCACCATGTAATTTTCCCACTGAAGAGGAATGTGCCTCTCAGAATGAATTTTGCCTGACAACTCCTGCATGTTGGGCAGAAGTAGGAGCTCTCGGAGTAATGAAAAGGTGCACAGAGAGACGGAGAGGAAGGGGAGCCGTCCTGTGGTAACCGTCTTGTCGTGACCCCGACCGGAGCGCACAATAGTTTATTAGCTCAAATTAATTCCTGGCTCTCAGTCGGGGCAGGGTGACTCATTTGCGGCCCTTTCTCACATCATCGCGCTCGTCTGTGTGTCTCTCAGCGGTTACTGGCTCGCCTGTGGAGATTTGCTTGAGTATAAGACGCCCTGGTACTGTATGTAATTGATTTGGAGCAGTGAAAACATGCGAGCATGCAGTAAAACACATAATCTTTCTGTGTGTGCACAGATCACAGCCGGTACCAGCCGGACAGCAGCAACAGGAACCTGGTGACCCGGGTCCAGGAGCTGGCCTCGGCCAAGGAAGTGTGGTTCCGGGCGGCGGTGATAGCTGTCCCCATCGCCGGTGGCCTCATCCTGGTGTTGCTGATCATGCTGGCGCTGCGGATGCTGCGCAGCGAGAACAAGCGGCTGCAGGACCAGCGGCAGCAGATGTTGTCGCGACTTCACTACAGCTTCCACGGCCACCACACCAAGAAGGGCCACGTGGCCAAGCTGGACCTGGAGTGCATGGTTCCAGTCACGGGCCACGAGAATTGCTGCCTGACCTGCGACAAGATGAGGCAGGCCGACCTGGGCAACGACAAGATCCTGTCTCTGGTGCACTGGGGGATGTACAGCGGCCACAGCAAGCTGGAGTTCGTATGACTCCCACTGGGAGTCACGTGACTGTCAGAACTTTAAAGACATTCCCATGTTGGTTTTTTCGTCCGTCTTGTTCTTTTCAACCAGTGGCGGAAAAAAATACGAGACTGATTTCATGCCGTGTGTTTTTTTTTTTTTTTTTTTTGCTAGAGGAGCACTTTACTTGAAATAATGAAAGGCAAAGCAATGAGGAGCTGTATTTAAAAGTGGAGAAGGGCAGAACTGAGGTGGAGCAAGAGCTCCGTCACTGCTCCGGAGGATCCTGGACATTTATACTGAGCGCTGAAGGATTCCAAATCTGTCTTATTTGCACATTTGTAAAGAAAAAAAAAAAAACGCCCCGAAAAAAAGTTTTTTCAAACCAGATTTTTACACTGACGCCAGGGTACAACAAATGAACTTGTTTGAGGAGTAAAAAAGTGTTTTCTCTCTCTCTCTCTCTCTGCTTGATTGTGAGCGTGAAAGACAAAAACTTCCATTAAAATGACTTTTATTTATTTGACGATTCATTCTTGTGTTTTTCAACGATGAGGGGACAAATATATTACTCCCTTGCTACTGCGGTCATAACTGTTAGGCACACAAAGTGGTTCGATCTCGTGTTTGTGTGTGTTAGACCTGACAGTGCGGCCTGGTTGTTTTACTGTAGAGCTGCTACATCTGTCGGTTGTTCTTGAACCCTCTCCAGAGGTCATGTTTTCTGCTTCAAATACCACCCCCCCCCCCCCCCCCCCCCCCCCCCCCCCTCACTGGTTGGATTCATCCTGGAAGTAGTGGTGCTATTTATTTTATACTCTACTCTAATGCCTCTAAAGCACCTCCCAGAATCTGATTTCCTGGACGTCAGTGAGAAACACTGTCCCTACTGTGTGTTGAGGGATTTCAGTAGTAGTAGTAGAAAATCCACTGGAAAAAAAAAATAAAAAAAATAATATATATATATATATATATATATATATATACGTGTGTGTGTATATGCATGCTGTGCCATTGAGTGTTGTCCGTAAACTATTAGTGACAAGGTCTTTCATTACAACACACACATTTACTTTTGACTCAATCCCACGTATACTTTCAGAAATTTAGGCATTAATCCGCAGCTGAAAATAGTCCCTGAGAGACATAATTTCCTTCTGTCAGAGTGGTGTTTGCTAAAAACTACAGGGCCCGGCTGTTTATTTGTGACAAATATTTACATTTCAAATTCTCACCAGTGAGCTTCTGGCTGAGCCACAAGGGGAATTGAGAAGTCCCATTGTTATTTTTTTGTTCACAATCTGAGCTTCACCCTTTTTATATGTTGCTAAAACTGGTTTACCCAAATCTCAAAGTGGAATTAGTTTTTGTTTCTGAGATGCCTCTTTTATCTATTATGCTGGATTATCCCAGAGTGTGTTAGGCAGAAAGTGGATTATCCAGAGTGAACGGCTTCTTATTCAACAGACTGGGTTTTGACTGTTTACAAGGACTGTTGGCGGAACCATTACTTTAGTGGCACGTGTTACTTTCCCGCTGAATTCTCGCTATGCTAATGTTTTTAGCGGCAAAAGCTCAAGTTTTAAATTTTTTTTAATGTATTTATTTGTTGCCAGATAGGTTTTTATTCTTTTACCTCGAGCTGAACGTCACACGGAGCAAGATGATGGGGGGGGTGCTTGGGTTGAAAAGTTCACAGAGACATCCTGTAAGTTGTCTGAAGTCGAGTCGGTGAAGTGTGTGTGTGTGTGTGTGTGTCTCTGTGCCAAGCGGTGACCCTTGTGTCTTTCCATTAAGGAGGACAGGAAAATGCTATTAGCAGCGAAACACTTAACGGCAGCTAGCATTAGTGAGGCTCGGCCCCTGCTCGGGGCCCCCCCCGGGACTATTACCCGTGTAATAACAACAATGTCCTCTGACTGGCCCGCCTAATGTGACTGCTGTTTGCTTTAGCCTGATTCCACTTTTCCCAGCTCACCCGATGGGTGCTGGGAGACGGTGAGGAAATCGCCACGCACAAGCCCTAAAATAAAGTTTGCTTTGACTGCTGCATGAGGAGACATCTGTGTAAGACACACACACACACACTTTTTATGTCTCCTTTGTGGGGCTGCTTTTGTGCTTTCCGACCCGCCAACATCCTGCAGGCTTGTCTGCGGCGGCGCGGTCATTAGCAATCCGGCCATTTTGCGCAGCACTAGGCGGTCAAGCTGTTCGCATTCACATGCAAATTTAACGAGGCAGCTCACCGGCCTCCGTCAAAAAGGCCCCAATTTGTTTTTGAAGCTTCAAGCCGACCCCCCTACCACGGGTTTGCCGGTGTTTTTTTTGTATTGGAGTGGATTTCTCAATGTACTTCTTTTTATTTTTTATTTTTTCACCTTTACATGGGTGTGTACACTGCCCCTCCCCACCCTTGTAACCCTTATACCCACTGTGTGGAACAATATATGGGAAGTGTAAACACACATGGAACCTGTTAACACCTGAGCGCAGTAATGGATGCACACCTCCCAGGGTAGCAGCAGGACCTCCTCAACCCACCTATGTTTTTCTTGGTTCCCTTTCCCTCCAAGTCCTCACATGTTTCCTTGCTGCGACACACTTGGGGGAGTTTGCATCGTTTTTTAAATATATACAGTATATATATATATATATATATATATATATATATATATATATATATATAGATCGGCTAAAGCTCCTTTGCTCGACAGGAGCTGCTGCTGCAGTGGTCCTGGTCTAAATCATACCACCGATACTTAAAGGCTGTTTACCGGTTCCCGACCACAAACAAATACAGACATTCCAGAAAATAAACACAACTTCTAGAAGACAAAAAAAAGCGTTTCTTTTTAAATTGACGAATCGGCATGACTGCCAAGATAAATCATCCTCTGTGATGACAGACATCCGCTGGGATAAGACGCACTCTAAATATTTAGCCAATTCATTTCCTTCCACTGGATAAAGCTGCGGCTCCAGTGGATGTCCTCGTATATCCCCCCCCCTCCCTTGCTGCCGCCAACCCATTTAAACATTCCCAATAATGTTGGGAATGTTTACGGGAAGGACGGGGCTTCTTAAAGCTTAATGTCACCTTGTGTAAATAGCCCAAACAAGTTTTGAGAGGGTTTTCCAGCGACTTCCAGTAAGAAAGTGCAAACAGAATGCCTCATTTACACACACACACACAAACACACGCACAGGTGATGAGTCGTCACTGAACTGTCAGGTGCAGGCCCACTTCCTTCTCAGGAGCTTCATGGATGACGTGGTGTCCTCCTTGTGCAGCCAAGGGTTCTCAGTAGGCCTCTATCCGTCAGATGGGGGCCACAAGGGCCCCTGAAGGACAGATGGCAGAACAATATCTTAGGGTGCTTTCATACCTGTAGTTGGGTTCATGTGGTGAGAAAGTGACTTAATTGCGGTCCGGTTCCCTGTTCACGCTGAATTTAGACTAACGGAACCCAGAGGAGCAAACAACAAGTTATGTGCGTTGATTACATTACATTACATGTCATTTAGCTGACGCTTTTATCCAAAGCGACTTACAATAAGTGCATTAAACCATGAGTCCTAACTCAGAACAACAAGAATCAAGCAAGTACAATTTCTTCAATAACGTTAAACTACAGAGTACTATCCGTAAGTGCCATTTAAGTGCCAAACTACAAAGTGCTATCGGTAAGGGACATTTAAGTGCTACTAGAGTGCTACTACGGCTCTACCTTCCCTAATTAAGGTATAGTCGAAAAAGATGTGTTTTTAGTTTGCGACAGGAAGATGTAGAGACTTTCTGCTGTCCTGATGTCAATGGGGAGCTCGTTCCACCAATGAGGAGCCAGCACAGCAAACAGTCGTGATTTTGTTGAGTGTTTAGCTCGAAGTGAAGGAGCTACAAGCCGATTGGCAGAAGCCGAGCGAAGTGAACTGGCTGGGGTGTACGGTTTGACCATGTCCTGGATGTAGACCGGACCTAATCTGTTCGCAGCACGGTACGCAAGTACCAATGTTTTGAAGCGGATGCGGGCGGCCACTGGTAACCAGTGAAGGTCGCGGAGGAGCGGAGTAGTGTGGGTACATTTCGGGAGGTTGAAGACCAGTCGAGCAGCTGCATTCTGGATGAGCTGTAGAGGTCGAATGGCATTAGCCGGTAGACCTGCCAGGAGGGAGTTGCAATAGTCCAGCCGTGAGATGACCAGAGCCTGGACCAGAACCTGTGCCGCCTTCTGAGTGAGAAGAGGTCGTATTCTCCTGATGTTGTACAGCATGTACCTACAGGAGCGTGTTATTGCGGTAATGTTGGCAGTCAGGGAGAGTTGACTCCAATAACTCCCAGTGACCAACTTTAATGCTTCTGATGCGTGTATTCATGTTTCATATTCATAAAAAGTGTCAACACCCGAGCCCCGTGTGCCAGTGCCGTCTGGAACCTAGTTTAATGTTTCTCTCTTCTCCCCATTTCAGTTGTTGGATGTACAGTCTCACATCTGCCTTCATTAACTCCTCTGGCTGGTTTGTTTGCTTCGATTGACAGTTTCCACACAACCTCAAATACTGACCGGCCAATCGGAGTTTGTATGAACCCACAGGTGTGACTACCATAGTCCACAGAAAAAGAAACAAGATGTCAACAAAAAACAGCCTGCAATTACCGCTTGTCACCACAGTTGTCACCAAAACTTTTTGTACGTATTTTATAAACCTGAATGCGTAGCAGCAAGAAGTCCGGCTGGCTGGCTGGCTATGTGTTCATTGTGTGGCGTAGATCTCAGGGATTAAAACTGAAAGCAGAGACGTCTCTCTGCAAACGGCTCTGAAACCGCTATCAGAGTTTAGGAAGTGGTCTAAAATAACATGCGGTCGGGGAGATAGATTCCTCCAGACTTTGTGTCACGGGTGAAGTCCAATTGCATACCGACACGGGAAGTATTATATACACACCATATATTTCTTAACATGGCTTTTTCAAACTACTGACAAAAGTCAGCGCATCTTGGGTCAAAGTATGACAAATTGGAATGAGATAACATGCATGTATAAGTTAGGTAGTTTGGTTTCTATTGTCACACTTAGTTTGAACTTGAATGGGTATCACGTGTTTCATACCTCATTGACTCATGGATTAAGGACACTTAGCCAGCCAGGTAGATGCTCGCTGTCTCTCAGGGTAAACACAACTCTACTCTGTTGCCTCATGTTAGGATTCCCTTTTCAGCTTTGAGGAGTTCATCTGAACTTTATCCTCAAGGAGATAGATAGCTTTGAGCTGTCGCCCACTCGCCCTGATGAATGTGATCACAAGACCCTATCAGTCTAAATACCGTGGGCCGACTGTGTATCTATACATATTTTACTACTCCCTCTTCATCTGGTGTTTATCCAAGTGGAAAAAAAAGCACCGCTCGGGAGAGTGTTTTGTTAGAGGAGAGACCCACCGCCAAACGAGTCCGTGAGTGATAAAAGCAAGTGGAGCGCTAAGAATCCTCTGTGTCTGACAAGACGAATGTATCTGCGTGTTTGTGTCTCGCTAATAGATGTGCTGAGCGCATCTGCTTCGAGCACGCGACGGTACGGGGACACAGTCGCAGTTTTGAACTGGTGGATTCAGAATGTGAAAAAGTGGGCCCTGCTGACGCCGACATCACCACCACCTCTCTCTATCTAGACCAGTCCCCCCCCCCCCACGGGGGAACAACCGGATACTTATTAGCCAGTGATCCAGCACATGAGGCCCTTAACCCGCCACCCCCCGTAGCCCAGAGACACTTAGGGGTCAGCGCCTCCCCGTCACGTCCTCATCTGCTTCCCCCGAAAAACACGCTTGCAGACAGGCGTGTGCACAACACACATGATTAGACCAGAGTCGGGGTCCGGGCCTGATCGGAGGAACTCCGTTCCACTTTTTAAGTTGCGTGTGGGCGAGAATGTAAACTGCTGTTGATGATTTGTTGGTGTAAAAGTGCAGATATGCCGCTATGTTGGACATGCGTCTGTCTAATTGTCCAAATCCCATTCACTGCATTTGGTACACTGTAATAATAATAGTGAGTTATAATACTTGAGATCGTCCTGAAATCAAACCCTGTTTTTGAATAAATTAATAGTCTATGCAATTGTTGATCTTATTTTTCCCCCAAGAGATAGCCGCTTAATGAATTTATGTTCTTTAATGACCTGACTGTAGTAGTTTTCACTGTTGGGTCCGCCGGTACGCAATGGATTCAAGGGATTCACAGGAAAAGTATGCGTGTGTGTAATGTTCCTTCACACAACTCCTCATTAAATTCTTTAGAAAACATTGTTCTCTTTCTAGAACATTTCCCAGCATGCACTGTAATTATGGAGTCCTGTTGTACTTTTATACTAAGGAATTTCACTCTATTGGATTACATTTACCGCGGATGTCTAAATTCTGCTAATCCAGAACATTCTGCCAACAGGTGGTCAATATCTTCAGCGGTGTTCAGATATTGCTGGACCGCTTCACAGATTGTTTAAGGATCGGATGTCTGACTGAGCCACGAGCCTTGTCGTCCCAGAAAGTTTCCTTCGTCCATCAGCTGATCCCAGACCTGCCTGTGCACCTCTGAGTCTGTGTCCTGTTTGGAAACCGGAGCGTGCAGAGATAAACAGCAGCACCTCTGCTTATCTGGCCTTTTGTGTCTTTTGTGCAGCTACCTCCAGGGGTCAAAGGGGCATCCAGAGGGCCAAACCGGTGCGGCGGGACACGTTGTTTCTTTACTTTGGGGTGTTTTCTCTCGGCAGGTTTGGTGTGGCTTTTTAGTGTGAAGTGACCTCATCCTAACCTCAGTGTTTGAGGCTCTCAGCGGGGAGCCACTCAAAGTGCCGAAGATGGAGGCCGTTTTTTCCCACACACCAAAACAGAATACGAGGATCTGTAAAGCGATGGGAAACAATGGCAGCCGCTTCACTCCCCAACATTTTTGAAAACACTAGCTGGCTGACTAAAATGGAGAGTCCCTCCAGGACTATAATAAAAATTAAAAACTGCTCCTGGTCCCTGATAGTACAAAAGGGGGAAGGTCCGAGCGTAAATATGTTGGGCGTGTCTCCGGGGATCGCCTTTGAAGAGGTCAAGCAAAACAAACGGGGCTTCCTCTGTCCTCACTGAGCTCAGGGTCAGGAGGTTCCCCGCCGCTAGCAGAGCCTCAAAGATATTATATCGGAGGATAAATACAGTATACAGCTCTTTTAAAACAAATCTGTTCCCGTCGCGTTGGAAAACGAGGGCGAGCGGCAGGCCTTCCCCTCTGCTCCCGGCCCGGCCCATACTATTCATCACCGGGTGGAAAGGCTGTTTACTGCCGGGGTCAAGGTCCCAGGCACATGTTTACGGTCTCTCTAGATGAGCCATTGTTGTTAAAAGCGCACTCTGTTTGCATGAAAAACTCAAAAAAGCCCACACTGAAGATCATATCTAACAGGGGCCCCCTGCCCCCGGGGTCCAAATGGAGCCCATTAAAAAAAAAAAAAAACACATTCATAAGATCGAGCCACAGAAGGATGTTTAAATCCCATTTGGAGATTCGGGATGAGACATCCGCCACGCTTGGTTATCTGCCTCCTGCGGCCGCTACCCCCATCTCGACTCCTCCACCTTAACATCATCTTATCTCTCCTCTGATTTGCCTTGAGACGTGCTGAATTAAACAGAACGTTATATCTCCGAGGCCACTTCTTATAATTCCATAACCTGCGAGCTGGAAGCCAGAGCTCTGGCTTTCATTTGCTCTCTTTCTTTGTTGCTTTATCTTTTTTGTTAGTGTGGGAGGTTATGTGACCGCTCAAACCTTTTTTAACATTAAAGTCCCCCCTCCTAAGAGATCTTTGTGATAATCCCCTCCTTCCACCCCTTTGGTCCTCTGACTCCACTCCCCTGTGGGGCGTACAGGAAAATGCTTTTACTGCGTTTCCTACATCTCTGCTCGCCTCTCCATTACCCGCCACTCTGCTCTCCTTTCAAGCCCGGCAACGCCACACTGTGCCTAACCCCACCTCAGTAACCCTAACCCAACCGCGCAGGAGCCAGCGTCCTGTGTGGTGGAGCCGGTGGTGCGTCCTTCATCTGTGGAGCATTAAGAGTGAGAAGTAGGGCTGTCTCCCCCACTGGACAATGGGCAGGCATGGAAGTAACAGACTAACTCTTTTGACTCAGACTTTTATTTTAGGTCTACTAACTGGTTGTTTAGAATGTAGGAATTTTATTACGATTACGCTTATATATAAATATTGTTACAAAACATGCTAACTAAAGCTTATATTAAGCACTCCATGATGGAAGTTTTGACAGCATGAGCATAAGGAAAAAAAGGATTGTTCAGAATGTTTTATTGTTTACTGGTTAGCTGTTTCACAGTGTTTCCAGTCTTTGTTCTAAGCTAAGCTAACCGGCCGCTGACCTTTGCTTCATATTGAATGGGCAAATATGACTATTGGTAGAATAAATGATTTGCCAAAAGCTTCTTGTAATACAATACTCACATGCCACATTGAAATAATAAGTGTAACGCATAGTAATATGTTGCTTTAGCAGTCTGGCTTCTCCAACTCAAGTGTGTATTTTCCAAAGTTGCATTATCATTTCCTTCTTTTGTATGAGTGTTGCATGAGGATAGACTATAATTTTAGCCTATTTTTTAACCCTGTAATTTTACCTCCACTGAGGTGACTTGTCAGTAGTGCCCTAGTATTTCAGCAGAGTATCTGGTACTCTTCCCAGCCGCGCTCTGGGGGAGTCGTGACAGGGGGGGGGGGGGCGGGGATGAGGGATGTGGGCACGGGGATGACGGTGGTGTGGGGAGGGTTAATGTGGCAGTCTGGGACAGGCGGGGGTAATTTAGACCAGAGGTGGAACCTGAGAGCCCCGCAGTCTGACAGGAAGCCCTGGCTTAACTCCTGTCCCATTGAGATGACAGGAGGCCCGGCCTGGTACGGGCTTTGATGGACCTGGGCAGCTTTAGCAGCGACAACTGGACTATTAATGAATACATGTGTACTTTTGTATGTATTAATGTGTGTATATAAATATACATATATGAAAACAAGGACACCAAGCTGAACCGAAGAAAACATAAACATTTAGCTATTATGCACAGGAGAAAGAAAATGAACATACATATAAAATATGTATTAAAAAAATATGCAAGGTAGACTCATAGACATCGTACATCGCTGATGTTCCCGTTAATAAGTCCATAAACTGACTGGTGCCTCTTAGAGCTTCTGTCTGGCACAGTGGAAAACCAGAAAAAAACATGAAGCCCATTTAACTGTCTCTGCTTTTAATTTGGTGTTTGCAAAGAGAATCTGCCCCTAATTAAAAATAAAAAGTGGAGCCGGGTCTGGCAGCCTCGGAGACGTCACGTGACGTCAGTTTTGCGACACATAGATCGTATATGTTTCCTGAGTGTGTATGAAAGAGCACCAAAGTGACGTTTGCTTGGCTTTCGACAGGTTGTTGGTTATTTCATCGGAGTACCGTATTTTATGTATCAGCAAATAAACATTAAGGTTAAAACATACAAAAGCATGTATAAAAGCACATTTATACACACACAGGACGACATCCAAACATCAGCTCAGAATTGACCTCCCAACCTCTAGTCCCTTTGTTGTGTAACGTCAGAATAGTGAGTTGTGTGTGTGTGTGATTGTTTTAGCAGTTTGGACACTTAGTCATTCACAGGGTAGGTCTGCTGTGTATGTGTGGGTGAGAAAGACACATTGTGCCCCTTCCAGTGTGTGTGTGTGCGTGTGTGTGTGAGAGAGAGACATATCCGCTGCTGGCAAGACTTTTCCGTTCTCACAGCAGCGTCCAGGAATTTTTCATCGGCCGTTTCCCTGTTTTCGTGACCGAGGCTGTGATGTCATCTCCATGAATTTCAAACACTGCGTTGGCTATTCCTCCGATTTTCCTCTGGTGCCTTTGGCATTTAACTGTCCTGTAAAAAACAAACAATAAAAAAACACACACAAAAAAGGGCCATCTCCAGATTTGCTGCATTTGAAAGGATTATGTTGAAGATGTAGCTGCTGTAGTGTCCTTGAGCAAACCCCATGGCAACCAGTGTGCGTGCCTATGCAAGCAAATGGCGAGCGGAGGTGGTGGCGGTGGGGAAACCATGAGCGAACTGAGTGGCAGCAGCTTTTAAAAAAATGAAAAAGAGTGCAAAGAGGAAACAGATGCAGTGCGTTCCGCGCTGACAGGCGGGCTTTCTCTCCTCGCCACGCCGCTGAGGAGAGTGGCGCTGTTTGACCACAGACCCAAACACGGGGAGTTTACAGCACATCTCCCCAGGGAGCATTGTATTCAGTGAAATATGGGGGGGGGATTATTATGAGATTAAATAGCCTACCAGGTCAGCTTTGTTAAAAAAATAAAGATTTGTAAGCATCTGCAGCATCACCTCCAGCCAAAGAGCTTTTACTGCTGCAGCATTCGTTCAAAAAGCAAAAAGCAGATCAGCGGATGGCCAAAAATGAAAATTCATGACCACAATTCTGGATCCATTTTAAGTTAGTGCTGGAAAGCAACTTTTTGTTGGGATAAGCCGACCTGCTATAACACCGGCCAACGCAAGATATTTAAATTAGTTTTTCATCTCGGTTGTTGAAACTGCTCGAGTTACTTGCCCAATGGGACTTTGTCACAGCGATGTCGCCATGTTCCTGGACGCACACGATGGACTTGCTTGAGTTCAGTTATCAGAGCCCATAAAAACGTGATGGTGAAAATTATAAATATATTAAAATATTGGACCCAAGTTGCTCGCTCGTTGGCCGACATAAGAAGCCGAAGTAGCTGTTTTCAAGCCTTGAGTTTGGCATTTTGGCAATAGCTGTTTTGGATTTTGGATGTCGCCATCTTGGTTTTTTAAAACAAGATGGTGATGAGTGGAAACGACCATATTTGGACTGCAGAGGAGTCTATGGTAGCAAGCTGTCAATCACAAGGTAGCCCCGCCCTAAAATATACCCTGTGTTATGGTCTATTTGACTCTAAATGGACCATAATTTACTTAATGAACATCATGCTGTATTGAAACTAGAGACTGAGACCATACACTTTTTTTACAATGTTTACTGAGGGAATAAATCAAGAGAGAAGTAGTCATTTTCTCATAGACTTCCATATGTTCTATATTTAGTTCTGATCTTGTGTTTGTTGTTCATCAGAGTTGCGTGCTGCTGACATATTGAGCCATTCTGTGTGGTTCTGCTCCAGCGGCAGAGTGAGTGACAGGGGCCCGCTGAGTGCTTTGCTAATGAAACTCTTTCCCCTGCATGTCTGTCTCCACGGTAGCTTTAACCCCCCCTCAAACAAGCTCCCCATGTGCTGGCTACATCACACACATCCCGGCTCCAATCAGCTCCTACCTGCTTCTCATAAAGTGGAGGAGCACTTACACCCCCCCGTTTATTTTTCTCGACAGTGTATATTCTCGGGTTTCCTGGTTCTGTCGGACTGTAGGAGGAAGAGGAGGAGGGAGTCGTCCATGTTGACAAGTAGTAATGTCTGCTGGGTGGTCGGGCCCGGTGTGGAAGGTCACGGGAACGACAACATTACACAGACCCTGAAAAATTACACACCCCGACATGTTTAATCAAGCATGTAATACAATTTGTGTGTTTCCCTAAAACAGGTATAAAACTTTCTTCTTTTTTTTAAAACACCTTCAACTCTGTAGTGATGGAATCATTTTCCTTCTACTGCCAGGTAAAGTGAGTTATTTCATTTTCCCGTGATTTTTGCACTTAGTAAAAGATCACAATGAAGCAGTTTTTGCTGTTACTCCAAGACCTCCATCAATCTGGTGATCATGAGAACAATGTAACAACATAAAATCACCATCAATTGGGCTTAATCTGTCTACTGTGAAGAACTAGGTGTGAAATGACTATAAAAAAAGAAGAAAACAAGCACATGTGAAGAAAATGAGATGAAGACCAGGTAGACTGTCTCAGGCAGAGCAGAGACAGGAAGAAATTCCCAGCAGGGGGGGTGGCGGGCAGCTCATTATGGTATCCTGTTACAGCCTGAAGCAGCCAACCAGCTACAGTTTAGTAAATGTTACAGACTCCCTCTCCGGTCTCTGTCCCACACCAAACAGTTGCAGGAACACAAGCATTCATGCAAACTAGAATGAGGAAGGTGTCGAGGTCTCTCTCTGCTCATTTTGAAACGCGTCAACCATCTTTTTTTTTTGTCAAGTACAGCTTTGTCCCCCCCCTTTTTTTCTTGATGTTGTTGCCCTCTTGCATCTGCTCCTCTCTGCTGTAACCGTCCACTCCTGCTCCTTTTCAGTTTTTATTGCACACGATGATTATACATCGTTGAGGCTGCCTTACCTTTTTTATTTCAATGAAACCAACTCCCAATTACCGCTCATCAAAGATAGGGCGTGGAGGAGGAGGAGGAAGGGGCACATGCTTGCTAAAAACTGAGAAAGACTGAGGAAAGCTGGAGGGATGTTTTCTTAGTTTTTTTCTCTCTTCCTCTTCCAAATGGTAAAAAGATAAAAGTCTGTGAATGCTGGGCATAAAAACAGGCCTCATGACATCGCCGATAAACCACAACCTTGGCTCACAGTTGGACAAAAGCAGCGGATCCCACTTGTGCTCTCGACTTTGTCCTGATATAAAATCTGATACAATGACGACACAGTGATGGCTTTGAATGACAACGGTCCAGGTTCTCCCTGACTCGCCAGCACTGAAGTGTCGCTCTTCTTCCTCAACCCTGGACCCTGTGATCCCATTGGCCGCTCCGTCTGCCCACCAGAAACAGTTGCAACTTTTATGTCTGCCATTAGCAAAGGTGCTGACGAGGCTCGGAAATGTAATGAGTTTTTTTCGACGAAGCCACAGCTTTACGAGTTCTCAGGGGAAAGAGGTACCACACAGCGAGATGCCGAGATGGCAGTTGGAAGTTCTTGTTTATTTTTTTCTTTTCTTCTCATAGTGAATTCCTATAAATTCCATGCCGTGATTTGTTACCACAGACGCCAAACCAAAGTGTAATTGCATGCGAGTTTATGAGATCCATTTTGCAAAGTGCGTTATTTTGCAAAGTGAATGTGAGTCTGCAAGTATGACCTTTTCCCCAACATACACTCGCTCTCTCATACGTACACCAACACATCAGACATGAAATGGAATGCTCACGTTGCCTGTAGGTCACTGTGGTAATTCAGTGAAGGTCAGGTGGGAGGCGTCAGAGATTATGTCTGCCCCGTCGGCGTTTTCCGACATTTTACTACCAAATTATGTGTAATAGTTCAGGGCTTAATGTCATGATTTGGGTTTTTCAGTAAATGCCATCCAACAGTCAGCAAGGAGCGAGCAGGGGAAGCTCACCGGCAATTGGTGAGGATTCAATGTTATAATAATAATAATAATAATACATTTTATTTGGAGGCGCCTTTCAAGTCACCCAAGGTCACCTTACAATAAAATAATACAGTATGATACATACAATTATACATAATTATGATAAAATCATTTTTTGTCAATACATATTTTATGTTTGCATGAACGCTACGAGCTAGCAGAGGATGGGCGGCAATGGAAGTGATCTGCTGGCGATGGTGCCGAAGTCTGACGGTGTCATGCTGTGACATTATGCGAATCAGGGTGGGGTCCGCGAACCCATATGAAGTGAGATGTGAGGTCCTAGGACAGGGATGTCGTATGTGTACAGATTGTAAAGCCCTCTGAGGCAAATTTGTAATTTGTGATATTGGGCTATACAAAATAAACTGAATTGAATTGAATTGAATATGAAGGAGTCCTACGGGGCATCGTGCTATTGCAGTTTGCAGTTTTGTCCACAGATGTCCCTGTGGACAATTTTTATAGGGGCTATACTTAAGGACCCAGTGAAATGTATTTATGTCGAGATTACGTTAGTGCTGATGGAGCGTTTACAATATTCCAAAACTAGAAAAACATGCAAGTTCTTTACTTGTGGTCTTACGGACAGACCTAAAAAAAAAGCAAATGCAGACTTTCTTTTTACCAATAAGCATGATTGTCTAGCAATTTTGGCATCCTAGTTTACCCGTTTATTGCAATTAAATCACAACAAAGTGTACAGTACCGCTCTGTGAATGTATTGGTGATATCAACCCAGAAACTATGGCATTGGATGTGTCTTGCACTTGTATAACATTTCCAAAAAAGTGTGTACAAATAAGCATTAGTCATTCACTCAACGTTCGATGTGAACACAGCATAAGATAATTTTTAGTGGCCCAATCAAATGCAAAGAATTAGCTTTCTGTACACCGCTCAAATATTCTGTTACTTCCCGGATAAGGAATGTTGGACAGCAAGTGGTTTCCTGGTTATTCAGCATTAGATGTGACATGTGTCAATAGATTGCCTCTCACTCGGGTTGGCATATGCGCCTTCTGTTTAGTTTTCTATTGTGGGACTTTCTGCATTTGATATATTTTGTAAACTGACATACCAGCCTGTTACAACATAACAAACATACATAACAACGCATTACGCAGTGATGGGAACTTAATGTCACAACCGTCACTAGACGGTAGTGCTTTTATTTTTGTTGTCTTGTCACTTCCTGTTTTACTTATGTGATTACCTCTCCCTGCCCTGATGTGTTTCACCTGTGTCTCGTTAACTCCCCTCCCAGTGTGTATATATACTCTGTGCTTCACTGGTCTCGTTGCCAGTTCGTTTTTCTTCACCTGTGAGTCAACTTACCAGCGTTTTTCCTGCCTGATATCCTGTTCTGATTCCGACGTCCCTTCGTTTCCGAGTAAGCCCGATCCCTGCCTGTACCTCTGCCGAGTTTGACTGCCTTCCTGTGAATGACCCTGGACTGTTTACGTTGACGATTCTACTCTCCCCTGAGTGAGACAGCTGCTCTCACCACAGCGGGTCAGAGCCTTGCCGACCGGCCTCAGTCCCTCCCCAGTTACATCGGGAGAACCTTCGGCGGTCCTTCTCCAGAGACTCTATCCTGTTGCAATATTACCTTTATCAATAAAGGAATCCTTGTGAACTTTACTCTCTGCCTCGGGTCGTGCATTTGGGTTCTTTCATTAGTGCTCCGGCGTGACACTTAATGTGTAAAAACTATGTGTTGGCACCACTAACATGCCATTCGAGTCATTGGATGACAGCATTTTCATGGCTTGAGGGCATAACTTGCGTTGTACTTTGATGGTGCTCCTCTATTCTGCTTTACATACAAAAATAATGGAGATATTTCAGCATGTTTCTGTCTTGTGCCTTCCAGGTAACAGAAAATGGTCACAATACATCACATTTATTACTTTTATCATACTTGGATTAGGTGATTTTAAATAGTTTTAACAGGTAATTAGTAATTGTATTAGATTACATTCTTAAAGTAGCTCTCCCAACTGTGCATACATGCCTGCCATTGGCCTCCTATTTTTAGATAGTATTGTTACTCGCTTTAAAATCTCTCTCACTACGCAAAGCAACAGCAGCGTTTGGATGCTAAGTGCCCTATTAAGTGTATACTTCTCTACTTTTAACTTTACTTTATATGCTTTTGAACCGTACAGTTGTGGAAAACTTCGTTAGTGAGCTAAGACACTGTCCAGGGGCTACAAATTAAATCAACTCATTTAACTGTCGCAGTATTGTGAAATATACCGTTGTTTGCCGGGGCACCTAATGACTAGAAAGTAAACATAACACCTAGCTTACAAAGGGCTCCATGTTTCACTGGTGGCTCAGCTGAATATGTGCCGCTGAAGGCATGAACAAAACATGTAGTCCTTTTAAAAGTCTTTCAATTTAATTTTCTTCAATTCTATATCTACCCGTCTGCGTTTCTCATCTACTCCAAACATTTAAAAACCACAGACTCATTTGGCAGCAAGTCACCAGTTGACACGGCCACATGCGGCATTATGGCGGATTTAACGTTAGCCCCTAGTTCCTCCAGTCCATACAACGGTACGGTTGCTGATAAATGGTCCCTGGCCTGTGGACGTGCACAGAGGAAACAGGCTTTAAGTGTGGTCCACTTGCCCATTTACGATAGCAACGAATTGGAAACAATTCAATGCAATTCAATGCAATTCAATTGATAGATTAGTGTCCTTGGTGCTTGTCGGGTCACACGGTATACGTCATGTCCAGCTTCTTTCCCCCAAGTTGGCTCACGTACTATCTGGAAACATTACAAGGCGGGCTGCTGTATTATGAGCTTGTTAAAGGCCCAATCAAACATCTTGTAGTTTCCGACACCTCTGTTGGACATATTTCTCTCCCTGGTGTTGCGTTGCATGGGACAGTGCCAGAGGCGTTTGTTGGCATGATAATGTGTACCTCGCTCTGGCCTGGGAATGCTTTAACACGATAATTAGTGTTTGTAAGCAGCACTGAAGAAATAAGAAGAAGCACCTGGTGACAAGCCTGCATTCACACACACACCTGTGAAGATGATGGAGGAACAACTGGTTTTGGGTGCTGAGTTCAACATTGTTTTTACAAACACACAGGTGTGAGAACATGAATACGGTTGACTACTATATCGTTAGGGACTTTCCCTCAGGATAGTAAACCTGAGGAAGCACTAGCGCTACACACAGCCTTCCCAAACAGAGAGGCATTTGAACAATGATGGTTCATTTATGCCATCATTTTCCTGGAACAGAATCTTTCTACCAAACTGTGTAATTCCAGCAGCTCCAAACCTGTCATTTAACCCCCGAAAACTGGTTCCAACCAGCTCAACGAGACTTTCTGACTCCTGAGGGACGATGAAGAAACGCTGAGCTAAAGAAGAAGCTCTCTGCCTTTTCAGATCACTGTGGTTTGGGAGTTGAATTTGATTTGTCAATAGGACATGTCTATCAAAGCCCTTGAAGCCAAACAAAAATGTTAATTTACTTTCTGTTTAAATGCAAACAAAATGACAATGCAGTTATGAGAATATTTATTATTTCAAAAGACGATACATGTGGCATGTCTTACTGCATATCCCTGAAAACCGTAATATGAGCTCTTATCCTGTTTTACAACAGGCCCACCATTCAACTTTTAAGAGGACCCATTGTGTTGGAAAATGTTTTTTGTTTAAGATATTTCAAAACCTGAGTCATTGGCCGCTCCCACACCTTCAGGGCTGTTTATTCTCTGAGTGAGTCGGCTCTTTCTTCCGTTAGCCGTCATGTTGTGCTGAATGCAAAACACCAGATCTTTAAAAAACAACTCAGTTTCAAGTTCTTAGTTGTCATATAAACAACAATTTTAACTTTTTTGATTGCCGTTTAAAGTTAAATACAGATATTTGTGTTATTCTTAATACACATTTTAGTTATATATATATATAGATATTTAAAATGTGTCTTTTTGTTCAGTAAGGAGAGTAATAGATCTCCCACATCACTAGCAGCTTACTTATTGAAGATAACAATGTATATTTATGTTTTCTATGAATTGCAAGTGATTCAAATGATCACCAGAATGCACCAAATTGCAAAATTTTTTGAAAACATCCCCTCATCACCATTGATTAGTTTGCATGCCTGGCCTCTATCCTCCCCCACAGCTCACAGACTGTTTAAGTGTCTGGGACAGCTCTTGAAGGTCCCATCACCCTGTCATTTGAGCCGTTCTAACCTCAAGAAACCTCTCATCTTCTCCCGGTTTCTCCATTCATTTTCTCCTTAGGGCTCTGTTTCAGTGCCAGCTCATAATGGCCGCTCCACTTAACATAGATCCCTGGCGTTTACAGAGACAGAGACAGAGGTGAAGGTTGGCATGGGGTGCAGAGTGAATGGTCTAAGGAGGTTAAGTGTGAGAGAAGCCTGCCGGCTCTTTGCAATGTTAAATGATGAAAATGTCCTGGACCATTACATTTGTTGAGGCCTTATTTAAGGTTTAAGAAGTGTCATTACTTGACATTAGAAATCATTATGGGATTTGGGACTTCTTGTCAGCAAAGATCCACAGAGAAGGCTCTGTTCCTCCCAAGCTCACATGCACAGATAAAAGTTCTTAACCAAGCCCCAATACCAGTTTGGCATGTACTAAGCATTAATAGCTTTTTAAAGAATGCCATACTGTACATTCCAGTTGTTCAGCCCAGAGGAAGCTTTAGCATGTAGCAGGGCAGTGACGCTGGTGCTCATAAGCTCAGTTTCCATTCCAGCAGAGCACAATAATGGCAACGCCTGAGGTGCTCAACAGGAACATTACAAGGTTTACATCTATTCTAATCTGAAGCAGTTGTTCCGGTCGCCTATTAGACACCTGCGAAGTGGACTGCACAAGGTATTCAGCCGCGTTAAGTAAAACCGTAAGTTAATAGGTAACTGAGCTGAGCAGGGAAGAACTGAACAACTTCACCTCAACGTCATTGTGCCTCACTGGAGCACACAAAACCGGTACTGAAGTTACGTCTCTGTGTAACTTTGGCATAAAATAAGATAATCCTTTATTAGTCCCGTAGTGGGGAAATGTACATGATTATGGAGACCAAAACATTTAGTGACCAAAAAACTGTTGTGGAGTTCACCGGTAATGTGATTGATATCCAACTATTCATTCTGGTTCCTAGGAGGAGTCCACAGGATTTATTTCCAATTTATTTCCAATTTTTTTTATCAATATTTTATTCCAGTGGTCTATAACAGGTATCCGAGGTGTTTAACCAGGGCAATGCACTGAGGAAGTGTCTGCTTCAATGACGAATGGAGGAATTTTGTTGAGGGAAGTTCTCCCAACTGACATAGCTGATGAGTTTTGCATTTTTCACTTCTGATTCCCTTGTCTTGGGAAGTCCGTGCATTCACACACACACCTGTGAAGATGATGGAGGAACAACTGGTTTTGGGTGCTGAGTTCAACATTGTTTTTACAAACACACAGGTGTGAGAACATGAATACGGTTGACTACTTCAATCGGGTGTTACCCTCTCATGTTAGCAGATGTTAGCATCACTGTGTTGAGCTGCATTCTACGGAAGACACTTAGTAGTCACCCAGGTTAGTAGCCCTGGCTTCTCAGAACCGAGCTGACGGAGGGCGTTTGTTACTGTTGGAGAAGACGCAGTCCTGCTCTGCACGGTGACAGGTGTCGCTGTGCGGCGGCAAGCCCCCGCGTACCAGAAACTCGTTCTTTTGGAGCTTGACTGGCTGACGGCAGCGAGGTAATGAGGAGAAGCCAGTCTTCACTGCTTAAACCACAGGGCAGGAAGTCTGCGTCTGTCTGCCTCAAATCTCAATCTCAAGTCCGATGTGGGTGCTGTGAGGAGATGCTCGCACCAAACTCCCGTTGTGTAAATCAGCAGCATATCTGACTTAGAATCTGGAATTAGAATACTTTTACTCCTACCACTTTTCACAATTTGTCTCAGGATGTTTGGTGCCAACATAAGGATTTTAGGATGACCAAATCCCTCCTTGAATATCAAATTGTTAACAATGATTATTTACTTAGGAAGAGAGCTTTGCTTATGAGAGAAAGGGAAATGTAGATACATCTTCATGTAAAAATATAATGTATTCATAGTCATATAGTTGTGAATTAAATAACTTTAACTGTTTTTCAAATGTTGGGATTTACTCTCACTTCCTAGTCTTTTTATGCTCTCATTCACCCACTCACCCTCTCTCTCTTACTCTATGAGCGGACTTTGGGCCATTTCACCACAACCTCCTTAAGCCAATCATGTACCATCAAACTTTAAAGACCTGTTCAGCTCTCATTTCTGTACAACCCGATAAGACCCTCCTCCCCATCGCATCCGGTGCTCAAGGTTCCTTCAACTGAGCTCAGTGACCTCGGTCCTGCTCCAACTGTCTTCACCATACACACCCGTGTCGACTTTCCCCAATTATAACTATTTAATAAATGTATTTGTTCACCGTAAATGACGTTCCTCCTGATTTAACTACATGTGCCTGAGTATGTCGATTCTCATTCTCAACTGTTTAAGTTCTCATGTTATTTCGAACTAATTTGCTAATAATAATAATTATAATATATAATAACTAATAAGGAGCAGGGTCTGTCTTTGTTAGGAAATGTTTATTGTATACAAACAGAATGTAAAGAATAATTACTTGTTGTAAAACTCCCAAAATACAGTAGAGTAAAGTATTTTCTGTACGTTTTTTGGATTTGCACTGGTTATGTAAAAAGGAGGAAAACATTAGAAACGTTTTACCAATATCTGAGAGACAATCATGATTTAAGTTTTGAACAGAAACCTCCTGGCTTCCATGTAATTTAAACCTCAACCTATGCACAAACATTTCAACATTGGATCGCCTCACCTCTACAGCAAAGAGGCTATATGCTTTTACTTAGTAGAAATACAACAATGTAGAAGTACTCAGTTAACTTTAAAACAAATTTAAGACTGTTATTAACCGCGTGTCAAATTAACAAGAACACGCAATGTCAAATTGCCACTTAAGTTACCATTTGACCGGTTGCTGCAATGTAGCATTTAAAAGGCTATATTTTTAAATGTTGTCCGGCACAGCGCTCACTCACATAACCTGCACTCATAATCATGAGAGCAGACTATATTAATGGCGACTACTGCTGTAGTATGAATAGAGGGGAAGGACTGGGCTAATGAACTGCTTTTGTAGAAATAAAAAAAATCATTGAGGAAGAGGAATGTCTCAAATTCTTTTATGTTGATATTTATTACCTTCGGTATTTCTAAACACCATGGTATACTATAATACCTTAGCTGGTTTAACAGAAATATTAGAAACATACAAACTGTTGCACAGTGCATTACATGGTGGCACATGGCGGGTTAAAATTACGCGTTGGCACCATGGAAACACCAATTAAATTGATGGGAAAATGCAACCGTCAGAGTTAGTGACGTAGTATAAACAGTGAGATGGACTACTTATCACAAGGGGAGATGGATGGGTCAAGTAAACACAGGGCTTTCCACCACATTGTTAGTGTCCCAAAGTGTTGTTGAGTTATTGTGAAGTTACATTTGTGCAACAATGTTTTTCGTATATATCTAACCAAGTGGTTTTGTTGCCTAAACCCTAATGTTAAATGGTTTTGTGTAATTGTTACCGTGGGGCAGACAATTGATTTGAGCACATTACGTGTCACGACCACGTAATGCACTGTTAAAAGGTTGCGGTCAGCTCAAATGATATAAAGTTATTCCCAACGCAAACTCACAGAAATACGTGAAGAGATCACAACCTCCTAACAGTACATTATGAAGTGGTGGCACACAATGAGTTAAATGTGGTGCCTGGAAACAATTCTAACAACAAAACTAACGTTAGCTTCACGCACTTAACACAGCTTAGGAAAATGTGTTAATATGTAATTTACTCTTTGCAATAACAACCCTTTGGGACACAAACACCGTTCTCCTTGTTGAAAGTCCTGTTTTTCTTCGCCCTGGCCGCCTCCTTGCCCACCATAACTAGTCTTTCTCACTGTTTATACTACGTCCCTAGCGCAGGGTGTGCGTGCCATATTTGTTTAAGGCAGGCAGGTTTTTCATCAGGTAGATTTTGGTTAAACTTTTCAGAAAGTACTGTGATCCCAATTATCGTTACTCACCCCAAATATTGATGTGTCTGAAAGTGCTCTGTAGTATAAGTTCAAATGAAGATATGGAAAAAATGGTCACACTCAAAAGGTGCAAGTAGCTTCTAATCTGTTTTCTACTCATTTGCACTCTATCACTGCATCCAACAGATCGTATTGCTGGTCGCAGGCGAAATCCTTGCGATTCCAATTTTGTTAATTTTAATTGTTGTAGCTCTATAGTTGGGAAACATTTTCCAAAATGTCAAAAGAATCCACGTCTCACAACATTTTTTTAATTGTGCACAGCGGTTCATGGCGGGGAGCATTCGCATGACGACGTCAACGTTTAAAGGCCCTTGTCGCAGAAAGTTAGTCATTCCTCCAGAGATAAATAAGTGTAGTGTGCATTTTAGTGCAGCTGCTCTGTCGACAATGCCCTTTGTGTGTGTGTGTGGTGATGGTTCATCAGTGTGCGTGACATGTGTTTAAGCTTAACAAGCAGCTCTTGGACTGTTTACCCTGAGTGTTTTGTTTGTCCTGCCGGCTCCTCGCTTTCATTCTCTGTTTGTAGAAGAAGAAGGGAAGGCAAGGAAAAGAAAAAAAAGAGATGGAAGGGAAAGGTAGTGGGAAAGGATTTAGAGGAGGGGGAACAAATGCTCATGTCAGCAGAGGAGTACAGACAGATAGTGGGCAAATATTTACTGTGCTGTCCGGTGGACTCCCCAGGAGGACTGCTTAATGAAAGACGAGGACTGTTTGGAGGGCGCGGCCGTTCAATTAGCATCTCCCACCGGCAGCTCCTAGTACACGTATCCACACTCGCCTACTGTGGCCATGCGCTTTGTGTGTGTGTTAATTGAGGCACGTTCATAATTTAGATTCTTCGATTGGTGTTGTTTGTGGCAGGAGTTGTGGTAGTAGGGACTGTGGGGTCAGGGGAGGTATGTGCTTAAGTGTGTGAGTGTGTGTGTGTGTGTTGAGTGGGGGGAGGGGGGGGGGATGAAGGTCTTTCCAGCTCTTCATTATGTAAACAGTGTTTATGTTGTCCACTGAGAAACCCCAGAGGGATGTTTAAACAGAGGCCTTCATCAACTCAACGCTGAAACCATTAGCAGCAGACATACATGCGCACACACACACACACACACAAGTTCTTCAATACATGCAGTACGTCCACACACAGGCACATGCACACGAACAAACACTTTCATTCTTTCTTTCTTTTAGGTTTTTTTTTGTTCAACTGTTAAAGGGAATACCATTAAGATAAAGGAAGGGGCCATAGTCACTTGACCACACACACACACACACACACACACACACACACACACACACACTACCACACACCTCAAGATAACCTTTCAATCTGTGTGTGTGTGTGTTGGAGGGAAGGAGGGAGGTGTTGAAGCCACATTGCTTTTTTACCTCCCGCGTCTGAAAAAACAACTCGGCTACGTTCTGAACACTAATCATATGTCCTTTGCGAAGTTCCCATCCAACAAACACAATACCATTCTCTTTATGTCACAGAGCTCTCATTTTCCTAAATTTAATCAAAATCATACTCGCCCAAAGCTCAACAAACAAGCATCGCAACTAACAAAACATGTAGCATGTATGGTCTACGTCATCAAACGAGTGTACAGACGGCTAATTGGAACTGGCAGCGAATGTGCACGCGTGAGCCAGTGTTTTCAGAAAGGAATAAAAGAGATTGGAAGAGGCACGTAATTGCCCCGGGCCGGCATTCAAACATCCGAGGACAGTTTTTCTCTTTTTGTTTATAACTGTTTGTGCGTTTAGCTGTGGCTGCGCCTATCCCAGTCAGAGCAGACGTCACAGCTGGATGCCAGTGGTGGAACTTCAACTGGAGATCTGGTAAAAGACAATATAAAAAAAACACAATATTGAGAGCCCATGTGAACTGTGTGTTGATTCCCTGTGGAATACAATTAAAAAAAACATTTGAATCTTTTTGGAAACCTGTATCTCTGCAACATGTCCTCGTACAACAGTGAGTGCGATGTGTTTTACAAAAAGTCTTTTTTTTGTAGGTGGCGTCACTTATGGAGGTTAATGTTGACCTCAAAGTTGACCTCTGGTTGCACACGGGACATGAACCGCGGCCTCCGGACAGCCTTTACTGTCTTGATTTGCTTTCACGCTGTCAACGACTTAGTTTTCCGCTGCAGCGTCAGCATTATTTTGTTGGTGGAGACCCAAACTGAGCTAAAAAGATAAACAAAATTAGACCTACAAAATATGGGAATTGTTGATATAATAAACTTTGCTAAAAGCTATGAGTAAATTTGATTTACAGAAAAATCTTTTTTTCAATGTCATTTAGCATAGACACACACAGTTTCTTTTTAGAGTGACTTAATTACATCTCATTTGCATTCTTTTTCCCGTTCCTCTCCTGACTTTCTATTACTGGAAGCATTTCCCGGCCTTGTTTACCGTAAACTGTCTTGATCCTCAGGAAATGACTCTGAATGTGCGGTTTATGTTAATTTGGTCTGAAAACATTTAAAAACGTCTCCTTTTCTTTAAAAAAGAAGTCCAGACACTTTTACTTCAATTTGGTAAATACCAAAAGCAATGACATAAAGTCACGAAAGTCCATTTCTCCCATTAGAGAACCACCTCTCTAGTAGTACCATGTATCACAATGTTGGACTGTATAGTTGGACGAGTGGGCGATATCAGCAGGAAATTCATGGGTGAGGTTGTCCTGTTTAACCACACCCAGGCCACAGTCCTCAGCAAGCATGGTTGCGCTTTACAGATGTATGTTTCGGATGCCTACGGTGATGCACGTGATTACAAGCGCACTTGCTTGTGTGAGGCTGACTCAGACGCAACACCTGTCGAGGAGAGAAGCAAACCGGACGTCGAGGGAGGGGTGGAGGTTGCAAAGAGTTTGAAGTGATGAGATTTGATAGGAGACTTAATCAGGCACTTGATAACGGCTCCGCTCATCCGCTTGTTGTGGTTTCTGTTGCTCTGATCGTGTCACGCCTCGAAGACGTCTAGATTCACACAGCCCTGCCTGGAAGTGTTTTATCTCGTTCTGATTGGGAACTCTTCCCGTAGTCCACCACTTGATGTGGGACACCCGCCCCACTGTGTTTAGATAGAGGGTCTCAGAGGTGACCGACCCATCGAGACCACAGCATACTCACACTTGCGCACGTTCAATGTCCAAGTGTGTAATGTGCAGCCCTCAGGTACTCTAAACACACACGCCATGTTGCGTGCTCTGCCTTTGTTAGTCTAGTAAAGTCCAGGGAACACCCCCTCCTTTGAAGCTCCTGAGAAGCCCGAGCATGCCTTCCAGCGCCTCTCCTGCTCCGGGTTAAGAGCTGCTGTGGCCGACATGGATCCAGTTAGAGCAACACTATAGGAAAACGTTCATATTTTGTCTTTAACGGGCATGTAAAACATTCTGTTTATATTACAATGAACCACAGAACGGTCTATTAGCCGTAATAGGCTCCCTGGCAAACCTCCAAATAATGAATCAAATAAACAATGTGTCTTATTCGTTCCCGTCACAGCCTGTGCTGCTAAATGGAGTCCCAGAGAAACACAGAGACAGGCGATAAAAAGCCATTTATGAATAATTCAGTGTCTTGAATTGAATTAGCCGCACGGCCCCGAGCAGCGCGGAGAGAACACATAAAACATGAGGTTCCTCCAGCCTGGAGGAGAATGCAAAAAGTAGCATTGTCGCTTTTAACAAAACATTTTTAAATGTGCTTTTTTGTTTGGTGCGCTCCTCAAGGAGAGATTTATTCTGCTATGACAACTACAAGAACACTTTGGCTTTTAAACATCTCAAACATCAAACTGATGTGTATTTATGTGCTGGTCGAAGGAAAAGTGCGGCTTCAAGTGTTTAAGTTTTGGCTCTTTGATTTTCACTCCATTAGCTTTATGTTGATTTCAAGAAAATGTACTATACATGCTTTCAAAATATGACAATACATTAGAGGAAACTAAACTATATTTTTATTTGAACCATTCAATGAAGCCTGAGGATTCCCAATGAAATCCAGTGCTTTTAGCCCTTTTCTCCTGCACAAACTATTATAGGAACCCAGGATCTTTAGCAATTTTTTTCAGCATTTTTGCCATTTATTGATAAATGAAAGTGTAGAAACAGACAGGAAGTGTAGGGAGAGAAAGAAGGGTATGGAACCGCACCAATAGTCAGAGTTGAGTTCCAGGGCATATTGTCCCTGGCCCTCAAAAATGTCCCCTCCCTTGAGGAGTACTTTTTGATCATCCAGGAACTGCGACTGATGCAAGGCCTCGACACATAAAAAGGCCATTTATGTGCTCGGAAACATACGTGTACGAGTACCGTGCGTTTCAGGCTGTACTCGGAGCCATGTGGACAGAGTGGAAAGTATAGTTTGTGTTTTGGCAGATATATTCAAAAGGAACATTTCCACATTATGTTGGTTAAAAAGTATTTGGGTACCACCACGTCTCTTACAAAACAATTTTATGAACCAGTTTTTAGTTGGATGTTTATTCGGGCGTGGGGTCGAAGAACCAAACCCCAACACCAACGAGCTGTGTGGCCTGGGACCAGCTCCTGTAATCCGTGTTCCACCGTTTGTATCTGCCAGTGTGGATGCAGTAGGTACGAAGCTCAGTAGTGGACCAAAGAGTCCAAAGTGCCTTGCAATCCCGGCCTCTCGGTTGAGAGATCGTAAAGGCGTATTTCTGTGGCGCAGAACGCTCGCCAACATGCAGGCGCGCGGGCTCGCTTCCAAACATGTTGCCCAGCTGCTCTATCTTCAAAGCACCCAAATGTTACAAACATTATCCCATAATTAGAGCTGGTATGAAGAGGAGCCACACCCATCAAATCAAACCTCCAGGTGTTGTCTGTGTGCACTGGGTTTTCCTTTGTACGGTAGAATTAAGTCTTCGTCTACTCAGAAAGCCTTCGCATCAGAGCAGCGTTCTCCCACTGGGGTCTTTTCTTCCCATCAATACAAACAAAGACAACCTCAGTGGTACGCTACTTCTGTGCAACTGATAATGATACGCTGAGGGCACACGGAGCAGCCAGTGTGACCTCTCCGATGGCAGATAAGGGTGCAGAGAGACAGATACTGGTACAAGGCAAGGACAAAACACCCAGAGGAAGACACGCAGAACACATTGCACCATCAGATAAGCACAGAGCACGTGAACAACACAAGCGAGAGTAGAAAATCCCCCTTTTTGCTCGATTCACGAATGCATGTGAATATACTTATGCAGGCAATCATGTGAGCGCACACATTCCCAGATAAACACACACACACACATATCAGTGCTGGGATATCTTCGGGTCAGTGTGCGGATAGGAGGGGTTGAGTTCCTCGGGCTCGCCTGCTGATAAGACCTTGAACACCCCCAACAAAGAAACAACCAAATAAATCCCCACGTGTCTCCTCTCAGTCTCAGCCTTGTCCTTTTCTCATGAATGTCCTCGGCGTCTCCTTTCCTCCCTCAATGTCTACTTCACCTCCCCTCCTCCCTGCCCTTAAACCTCAAGAGTGGGACTTCATAAGTATTTATGATGATTTCTATGCAAAGCCAATAGCTATTCCTGTGCATTTGGACTGGTTTACAAAATCATTATGACATTTTGTAGTATTCCTCACAGCAGTTTTGAGTAATAAAATAATAAATAGCAACACTTTCATGTGTATGTAAAAAAATCCCACAATGCGAAAAGTGAGATTTCTTTTCTTTTCTTTTTTACTGCAAAGCAGATCTAAATGCTATATATATATATATGCTGTGAAAGTATCTAAACACTCGATCCGTCAAGAAATACCCACATTGAGGAACTGCCTTTAAACAAGCCTTGAACATTTCCGTACGTTAGTGATGTCACAAGTATGCAATATAAAGAACGTTTCACACGTATCCCTTCTGAATGTGTCCCAGTTTATGTCCGGTTTGTTATGTGACAGGAAGTCAACGTGGACATTTATTTTTTAACAAAGTGTTTCACACAGAAGGGGAATACAGGTATATTCAGACAGTAAGAGAAAAAGAGTTTTTTTTTCAACATAAAAGCATGTCAAAGCACTAGTATGATCGTAGAATTGAGCATGAGGTCTCCTTTAAGTTAAGCACATTTTTTTTAAAGCTGATACTTTTAGTCCTAAAAGTAGGAGCAAAGGCCAGTTAGGAGTGATTTCCTACTCTGAGACAATTGATAAATACAGGCCTAGATGCCTGGTAGGGTGAAGTTAGGAATTACATGAGAGCCTCAGTTTTCTTTAATTACATTTCAACTTAACTGAAATTATGTATATGTATAAAAAAGGTCATACTGCATTTAGTCATCCTATTTTTGCTTTGTTCTTCTGTCTTTTCAGTAGTCTAACAACCTACGTTTACTCCTCTCGCAGAAAACACCAGCACAAAAGCAGCTCAGTGTGGAGAATGCAACCCCAAACTGTTTGTTTAACCAATATTAAAAAGATAATTCCCCTCTATTCTGTACGAGGCGGTCCAGTTTGACAGTGTCTGAGCTGATGCACCATGGCGCATTACAAATTCCTCCATGTACTGTCGGTTAGCGTGGGTGGGGGGAGGGATGGGTCTTCAGAACGGTGACCCCAGACTCACCCCTGTGCGCCCGGCGCTCAGGCCCGGGGAACCCACTCAGCCCCAATAATGAGATCATTACCAACAGTTAATTAAAAGCGATGCGTCTTCTAAAGCTTTGCCCCATATCGCAGTGTCCAAACAATTGCGTCTCTTGTGGAGGTCCGAGGATGAAAGGGTGAGCCAAATGGAGGAGAACGCCCATTGTCCTCTTCCTGAGAAACTGTCTTCCCCTCGCATTTTGCCTTTCAATGAATTCTTTGTGTGCACGCCGCGGTCCAGGACAGTCCTCCCCCCCTCGGGTTCAGGGGGACAGACCCAAGCCGGGCCCAGCGTCAGCGGACCGGAGCCTGGGGACGGACAGAGAGGCCTGGTGAGAGTGGGCCCGGCGACGAGGAGCAGAGGGGCTACCACCAACAAAAGATCAGCATCGAGTGCACGGTTTATGTTCAATGGTCAGTCGGCAGCAGTTTTATTTGGACGACAACATATAGATTAGACAAAGTCTAATGATATATTATAAATTGTACAATAAAACGTTCAGATCTCTCAAGCTTCTGTTATTTCAGGCATCCGACCAAAAACCCATTGGAGGTGAGGTAACACAATGTGCAGAAATGCTGAGTCTTTAGGAGTCTCTTGAGCTGCTGCTCGAAGCTCTAGAAATACCAGAAATTTGACGCAAATCTCTTTCTCTTTTGCGCAATTGCAAACAAATTTGGATGAAATGTGCAAAATACCAGCAAACAATGTTACAAAATTCAACCTAAATTTGTAGACTTTGCACCTGGTCAAATGTAGATCGTCAGAATTGCACACTTGACTTTTTCAACAACTCATTCTTGTACAAAACTTTAATATTTTTAGCATTAAGATAATCTCCAAACATCAGCTTGATTGTCTATTACTAAGTAGTTTGGATGCTGTTTTTTCTATTTGTATTACTGTTGGATAACACTTGGCGTCCCATGTACATAACTTTCTGTGTGATAATGGTTAAAAAAAACACCACCCACCCACCATCCGTTTCCCCCGTCTCTCTCTATCTATCTGTTTGCATGATAACACTGGGTGGGGGGGGACACACATGTTCCACATGTCAGAGGCTCTCATTTGTTATCTGCTGTGTGCTTGCAGTTATTCACCGAGACAACCTTGGAAGAGACAAGACCAGCATACTCCGGATATCTCCTGGTACGGTACCGCTTCTCCTATCGCTAAGACTGAGTCTGCGTGACCCTGAGACCCTGAGAGAGAGAGAGAGAGGCCTTTGGACATAATCCCTCAGTAACTGGCAGGAAGAAAACATACAAGTTGCTGTGATGGAACAGTGCTTTTATTATTGGACAAATAGTGAAGTGACTCCTGATCAAAGAACGTACTGTACGAGTCTGTTTGAAGTCATCCAGGCCTTGAGACCGTGTTTACACAAGCCTCAGATTAGGGGTTGAGGTATGTTTACAACTCATATTGCACAAACATAACCTCTTTCTGTCTTTTCACTCGCTGAACATAATGTCAGTGTCAAGATACCGGTGCAGCGGGCGTGGGGTGATGCGATAAATGGCGTCGAACCCTGCCGAAACGAGTTGCACTTAAGTGACATGCTATGGTAGGGGAATGCGGAACAGTGGCCCCGAAGGAGGATCCACACTGTTTGATTAGTGGCCCCGCTGACAGCATCAAACAACACAAACTTTAATGCCAGTCATTTCAAACAACGTGTTCCCGGCGGCCCGGTCGGAGAGCAATGCGTGGAATGGCGAGGAGTCCTCCTACCTGCCTCTTCACCCCCCATGGAAAGGCTTCTTTCGGGCCGTTGCCGTCGCAGGTCTTGTGTCATTCCGCACATTCTCCTCCGTTACATAAACAGGCTAGGAACTCACCTTGGCGCCTCTCCTCCCCAAGCCGCCCCGCAGGCGTGTAATTAGGCCTAACCTCTCCTGTTCAAACAGTGTAATGACATGATTTACACGCTTGGCAGAGGCCTCGCAAATGCGGATGTCATGTGGACGGTGCATTTCTTAGAAGGAAGCGGTGTTAGTGGCTCAGAGGATTCTGTATCAAATAAATAAGTAATTTGAAAATAAATAACCACATAAATAAATTGTGGGGAAAAAAAATTACAGTAGAAGTGAATTATCTTATCGATATATATATCGAAATAGTGTAAGAAATTCCTGAAACTCAACCCCCGGCTAACTAGCTATGCTGGGTTATGAGCTTGCTAGCATTTGGCAGGTTAATTCACGGTTAAGTCGACAGTGTTTTGATTCTAAAGAAGGCAAACAACCTTTCTTTGTATTCATTCCAGCCGAGAGGAGCTAGCTAACACTGGTCACACACTCTTTACTTGATTTTTTACTCACTTTGATTGGCTAAACTGGGAGGTTAGCTACTGTGTCTGTGTAGACATTTGTGTTTATCTAATAACACCAGTATGGTTCATTCAGAATGACTTTAGCACAATTTTTGCAACATCTAACAAGCGCTAACAGATAGCAGATTTCTAGCTACCTTACTGAGAAATAGCTTTTAAAAAGGACTTTGTTAAGAGAAAACAATGTCCCACTTGTCCAAACAAATGAGTTTAATTTTTTATGAATTAAAAAAATTCCTGGTTAAGTTTAATGATTTATCTCATATGATTATTGATTTATGCATTCTAATATTGATCACTTTCGGGCTCCACAGCCATGTACAAGTACACAGTATCTTCTCCATTGTGTCTCCATGGCATGAGACTCCCAAGCAAGTCCACTCCCCAAGCCTTTACCTGCAAGCCCGTCCCCCTCTCTATCACTGGGGGGAGAAGATGACGTGAGCTGCTGTGCATGTTATTCAGAGGTGAATTTCCAGGTGGGGAGTGGCAGCGACGAATGGCCTTTCAACGTGCCTCAAGCCAGTTGTTGAAAGCTGAGAAACTCCCAAACCTATATTTAGAGACGAAAGAAAGAGAAATGAAAGACATTATTTGTGGCGGTTAAAACACAGTAGCCATAGTGTGGGGGTTTTAAGGGATTTAAATAAAAAAGTTTGTTGTTTCCTCACGGACACGGTACACAAGTATCAAAAGGTCATTCAGCATCTCATTGTGAATTCGTTGTCTGCTGGGAGAGTCAAAAGAAAAATAACCAAGATGTTCTTCTTTCCTTCATAACTGCCGCATGTTGGTTGGTTTCAAAGGCATATCATTTCCTTCTCCTCCAATGAAAACGTCTCCTCGAGACAGAGGCTTTGAAAAGCTGCCAGTGAATCCTATTAAAAGAAATGTAATATAATTAATTTCATTTTTTTCTTCTTTTTTGTGTGCTTTCTTACCAGAGGGACTCATGTGAACAAATGTGCTCCATCGTGCAACATCTGTTTGTAATGCCTTTCAAATCTGGGCACCGAGCAAACCGAGAGCAGGGAAAAAGGAAGACAGTGCTTTTTCGTCATCGGATACAATTTGATTTGCACACAACAAAGCAAGAGCATATAAATCCTCATTTCTTGACATTGTGGGATTTCTTCTTCTTCTTTCAAATATACATAAATTGCATTTCCAAATTGCATTTCCACCATGTCAGTAACAATCTGATGGTATGGTTTTCTGTTTTTTGGTTTTCCCATAGCTTTGTTTCACTCAATGGTCTCGACTTTTCAAAGAGGCCACAGCAACTTTCTCAACTATTTTGTTTAACTTTCCAATTAAGCCAATCCTTTTTGTTGTTCCTCTTTCTTTTCTTCTTTTTCAGAGGACACATCCGCTTTCCATTACCTTGCTCCACAACATCCCTAATTGGACAAAGGGACGGCGTGCCCGCGAGTCAGTAATATGATGTCACATGGCTGAGAAACGTCTTCGCACATGACACAGTGGCGCTACGTGCTGGCGAACACATGTCTGACAGGGCCTCCCCTCACTTTTTGTTATGTCTTTCGGCCTCACTTTCACAGCTCTAATCGTTAGAAGACGTTCGAGATCAGTCCTGTAAGCAGGCGGCGCGCTGTTGTGAAAATGCTGCGCTCCCTGTGACTCACCTCGCGCCATGTGTTGTGTTATGAGATCGGAATTAATTACAGTAAGAGCTCTCTGAAGCACGAACACCCCTTTGTTTTAATGGTGGTCTGTTGCCGCTTGTAACGGCGAATTATCCCCCAGTAAGAAATCTCCGATATTAGTGACAAAGCGGGGCACTTTGAAGTTAAACTGTAACCCTGTTCTTAGTATCTGGGAGTCCGCCTGTCTGTCTGCCAGTAGGGAGTAATGACAAACACAGACGGACGGTAGGACCGCTGACTGCACACTGCGGTAGGGGAAAACGGGTCCGAGGAGAAGGGGACGTACTGGGCTACGTGCAAAGCATAGATTGGGGTTGTTAGGTGAACGCACAACCTACGTTTACCTCGAGCTTAGAAAACCTGTAGGTTGAGATGGCGAATGGTGTGACGACGGCTAATCTCCCGTCGGTGGGATTGATCCGGAGAGGCATGGCAGACAGCTCCAGCTGGAGATCAAAGGGAAGCCTCTCCTCTGCAGCAGAAGAGGGGGGAGGAAGGGAGGGAGGGAGGCGCATCCACCAGTTCCAGATGTTCTGCTCTCTCCGTGTCCCATCATGCTTGATAATTGCGCGGCACACCGTAAGCTCCGCCCATGCCCCCTTGACATTAAAGTGCAGAGCCTGGGCTTGGCAGAGCTCTGAATTAGCCCTGGATGCAGCACTTGCACTGGCTCTGGCACCCTCCTTGGCCAATTGTGGATCTGCAGAGTGGCAGCTGGTGGGGATTGGAAGTTGCTTTGACGTCTGAAAGTCCGGCCGAGTTGCGTGCAAATCCCTCCTTGCTGTATAGTGTGAGTCACCACCGGCCCTGGCCCTGGGGCCTGTTCCACTAGCACCCGCCCTCCCCTCTGCACTGCCATCATTATAGGTGTCCCAGGGAGCCACTGGGGCTGAAATTAGGGCATGCAGGGACAGATAATGACAAGGCAGAGACGCTGCAGACATGACACAAGCTTTTAGTGAGGCAAACTGGCTCCATGTGTCCAGAGTCAGTCCCGCTGTCTCCTCTCTCCAGCCTCCATCCCCTGACCCCCCCCCCTCCCGCTCCCACCGCCCTAGTCATTGCGCCCTATAGTGAGAGGCTCCCCTCGCTCAGCTCAGCTGTCTGGGGTGAGTCAGGTGCCGCCTCCGTCTGTCCTCTGGGGGCCAGATGAGAGACGATAAGCGGCTGCGGGCTGCAGGTGGTGCCACGGCTGCACACACACTCAGCTGTTAGGCTACTATCTCTGTCCACACACACTGTAGCTGTTCTATCATCACCAGCCTCGGCCAGATCCAGACGGTTTCACCCTGGTGCACCTGTACTGCCGAGGATACAACCGCAGAGATAGACATGACCTTGCTTTTATTTGCTCATTCATTAAAGCCCTGGTTTGTTTCATAAAGGGGAGAGGAGTGGGGGGGGGGGGGGGGGGGGGGGGGGGGGGGGATTTGATGTGCTGTGTGAAAAGAACAGTAAGACCATTGAAAATGTGTTGGTGAATGGATCCAGATGTGAATGGATGGGGAGGAATCCACTCAGGATACACAGGGTTTAATACGTTTTCTTCTTTTGTTTTATTTCAGTTTGGATTAAAAAAAAAAAAACTGTATTCATCTTTCATTGCAATAAAAGACGTGCTTGACACTATGATCAGATTTCACGCAATGGTACCTTTACCATTGCGTGGGGGGGGGACCGTAGTGGAACAGTTCCCTGCCAACTCCTGGCATGTTCCTCCCTTCCGACCCATGAATGAACACTAATATAGTATAAAGGCTGCGTAACACCCATCATCCCACCGCTCTCCGCCCCTCCTCCGTCATACCATATGTGGCGCTCGGTCCCGGAGCCCGTTTGACATGCAGAGGAGCGAGGGAGCTGGCGGCTGAAGTTGGACCGTAACCCCCCCCCCCCCCCGTCTACTTGGAGATCCCTCTGAGTCTTTGATGCTGTTTTTTTCGATGCTGGAGCCCCGGCTGCTCAGAGCGCGGTGAGCAGGCGGAGGCACTGTAAATGGGGATCATTGTGCGGGGGGATACTGTGGCCGTATGTGGTGTAATGCAGGAAGGAGGTATACGGCCGGCAGCGTGTCCCTGTGGTTAACATGCAAGATTAAATGATACACCGTCATAAAACATCGGCGTGGAAATTCTTAACACATTGCGTTTGCCGTGCGGATGCGGAATACGAGCAACACTGGGGCGGGGTGAGTGAGAGTATGGCTGGATCGACTGTACATCCACATTTTATATGCTTTCTGCTGTCCACAAAACATGCACTTCATTACATAAATGCGCTGGCAAGTTACAATGTCTTAATAAGTGACTGAGTTTCAAGTCATGACAGGAAATCAACATTTTTTATTTTTTTAACACTTACAACACAGCTCATGTCTGATTGAAATGCCACCTCACTAACAGAAAGGTCACACCATGTACACACTCATATAAAGCAGAGAGATATTAAATGGTTCAGATATTATTTTTATTGTCTAAATACTCTCATGTATGTTCAAATAGTTATTAGTAATTGTAATGATTAGGGTACGCCTTTCTTTCATCATTGGCTGTGAAGATTCGACAAATGGGGTTGGGGGTGAAGGTCACCTGCGCTCACCTTGATCATTCATTAACCTACAACCGCAGAAATAAGTTTTAAAATCTCTAATGCTGTCTGTGAGAGAACGGACCTTCCTCTTTGTGTTTGAACAGAGGGCTATGTGTCGTATAGACCTATTTGTTTGAACATCCAAAAGCCATTAGTTTGCCAAAGCCGGCAGCGTTACAGATGTCTGGAACGACCTAGTTGCCAGACAAATATATGTTTCATCTCAGCCTACTATGGAGCTTGTAGAAATGACCACTGTGCCGAGTGGTTAATGTTGTGAAACAATTGGTTAGGTTTGGCAGCGATGGTAATCTTGAGAAACTAGCATGAGTACGCTAGATTTATCAGGTTAATCACAGTTCAGCGGATTTTCTTTTACCAGAGCATTTGATTCATTGATGCTGTCAACAAAAATGTGAACAATTAGAAGAAGATTACTAACCCTGCTTTTAAGATCACGGGTTGTACTAAAATATTAGCATAACGACGTAGCATAACAATGTCGTGCAACAACGTAGCATAACAACGTAGTCTAACAATGTAGCCTAACTGTTGTGCAACAATGTAGCCTAACAACGCAGCTTAACAATGCAGTTTACCTACTAACATCACTTGCTCTGACCACATGCAAAAACATTCAACTATTCAACATCTCCGTGGTTTGAATATACAATCCCAACATCCTCCCCAAAGGGGATTAATACTGGAAGGTAATAAATATTCCAGCCTACTATCCGTATCATTTTACATTTAGTCACACATCACATCCACGCTGTCTCCTTTTTGTTCCAATCAGCACACACTGGCTCCCTTGTTCTTTGCTTTTAGGATTCCTTACACCGCGCCGTCTACCGCTCCGCTGTCACATGTGAGGGGTGGCTCGTGGTGCGACCCTGTGTTTTTGAAGCGAGGGGAGTGATAGGATCAGAGCTCTGATCTCACCGTAAGCACATTAGTGCTGTTTGAACTTTGTTTTCCTCCACCTCGTAGGGGATTCGCTCTGGACAAATAAACTTATATAAAAATGTATTTACAGAGGATCACAAACTGATGGACAGCAGATAGAAAACATGGAAGATTTGTTTCATGTCCACCCCCCACCCACACACTCACCCCTTTTGTCTTCCCTGTCTCTTTCATGTTAGTTTGTATTCTTCGTGTCCCTCCACCTCCACCACACTCCTCTCTGCCTCTATCTTTCCTCGCTTTGCTGTCTCTCCTCCCTCCTCTCTGTCTGTCCTCTCCGCAGGTTATCAGGTCAAAGTGAAGCGCATGCCAATGAGTATGCCGGCCTTTCCCAGGGAGACAAGACAGACAGTTGCTCTCATGAGAAATGGAAGGAAGAACACCTCTTTCTTTCATTGTAACTTTGCCTTGTCAGTCGAGTGTTAGAGCAGACGGCAATGAAATCGAGAAAATGAGTGAGAGACGTGTTCTG